>NW_026440997.1:0-6290 GCF_025698485.1 Gossypium arboreum | reverse complement strand
AATTGCGGTTTACCAGTCGAAATAGAATTTGCCATCGAATTGGTACCGTACCACTCCAATTTCGATAGTCGTGATCGTATGGCACCAACGAATTGAAGGAGTTGAAAGCTCATTGCAAGAATTGGTGGATAGAGGTTTTGCTCGCCCGAGTTTTTCGCCTTTGGGTGCCTGTTGTTCGTGAAGAAGAAGGATAGAACCATGCGATCGTAGATCGACTATCGCCGCCTTAACAAAGCGACGATAAAGAACAAATATCTGTCCACGTATTGATGACTTGTTCGATCAATCGAAGGAGCCTTGTTCTCGAAAATAGATTTGAGATCGGCTACTATCAATTGCGAATCCGAGATTCAGACGTGCCCAAGACGCCTTCGAAGCGAGATATGGTCACTATGAGTTCCTAGTGATGCCGCTTTGGGCTCACTAATGCCCCTGCGTATTTATGGATTTAATGAATCGAATCTTTAGACCATATTTGGATCGATTCGTAGTCGTGTTCATTGATGACATCTTGGTCTATTCAAGAAATGAGACCGAACATGTGAACACCGCGGTTAGTGCGCAAATTTTACGGACAAGCAATTATATGCTAAGTTCAGCAAGTGTGAGTTCGTTAGAGAGGTTAGCTTGGGTCATGTGGTATTCAGACGGTATTCGAGTCGATCCAATAAAATTTCAGCCATACTAAATTGGAAGCCTCGAGAAATATTAGAGGTTCAAGCTTTTGGGGCTTGCGTTATTACCGACGATTTGTAAAGGCTTTCAACGATAGCCACGCCGATGACGGTTACTCCAAAAGGATGTTAAGTTCAATGGACGAGAAATGCCAAAAAGCTTCGATCAATCGAAAACTTATTTGATCGAAGCCCCAATTCTAGTGCAACCCGAGTCCGCAAGGAGTTTGTTATCTATACGACGCCTCTACTTGGGTTAGGTTGATTAATGCAAGAAGGTCGAAGTTGTGGCCTGCGCCGAGGCAATTAAAGCCACATGAGAAAATTATCCGACTCATGATCTCGAATTGGCGCCATCGTATTCGCCTTAAAGATTTGGCGACATTACTTATTTGGTGAAAGGTGCCATGTATACCGGATCACAAAAGTCTCAGTATTTGATGACCAACGAGACTTAAATCTGCGACAAAGACGTTGGCTCAAGTCATAAAGGATTATGAGTGATCATTGACTATCACCCGGAAAGGCGAATGTGGTTGGATGCCTTGAGTCGTAAATCGTTATTCACTTTCTGAGCGATGAATGTGCACTTGTCTATCCGATCCGACAAAGGTGTTAGTGGCTGAAATGAAAGCCAAACCATTATTGACACACCAAATTCGAAGCTCGTAAAGTCGATGACGAGTTGGTTGCAAACGGGCTGCGTGTGTTCGAACAAGGACTCGGAGTTTCAAATCGACGATGACGATTGTTTGAGGTTCAAAAGTCGTCGTGTCCCAAAGAATTGAACTCATTTCAAAATTCTGAATGAAGCCCATTGTAGCCGAATGGCAATCCACCGGAGTACGAAGATGTACAATGATTTGAAACGCCGATTTTGGTGGCATGGTATGAAGCGAGACATCTCCGACTTTGTTTCGAGATGTTTAATATGTCAACAAGTGAAAGCGGAACATCGTGCCTTCGGGATTACTTCACCAATCACGATACCCAGTGGAAATGGGATCGAGTCACAATGGACTTTGTATCCGGACCGCCATTGTCGCAAGTAAGAAGGATGCGTGGGTCGTGGTAGATCGATTGACTAAGTCGGCCCACTTTGTCCCCGACGCACGGATTTTTCAATGGACAAATTAGCGAATTATCGTTCTCGACAGAAATTACACGGTGCCTATTTCTATCGTGTCGGATAGAGATCTCGAGATTTACCTCGCGATTTTGGAAAAAGTTGCAAGAAGCTTTGGGTACCAAGTTGCATTTCAGACGCTTTTCACCCCCAAACCGATGGTCAATCCGGCGGATAATTCGATACTCGAGGATATGTTAAGATGTTGCGTCCTCGAGTTTAGTGGTTCATGGGAACGATTTGCCGTTGATTGAATTCGCTACAACAACAAACTTTCAATCAAGTATTAAGATGGCACCTACGAGGCTTTGTACGGCGTAAATGCCGTACACCATTGTTTTGGAGAGCTTGGTGAAAGCAAGATTTTCGGTGGATTTGATTAGGGATGTCAACGAGTGAAAGTAATCCGTGAAAGTTTGAAGATAGCCTTCGATCGTCAAGTCGACGCGGATATGAAGCGTAAGGATATCGAGTATCGTGGGTGATAAAGTGTTTCTCAAGGTATCGCTTGAAAAAGATACTCGTTCTACCGTAAGGGCAAGTTGAGCCCGAGGTTCATTGGGCCATATGAGATATCGAGCGAGTCGGTCCAGTGGCATATCGTTTGATTTTGCCCCGAACTCAAAAGGTTCACGATGTCTTCCACGCTTCGATGCTTCGACGTTATAGATCCGATCCATCGCACGTGATTAGTCCATCGAATTGAAATTCAAGCTAATATGAGTTATGAGGAAGAACCGATTCGTATCCTATCACGAGAAGTGAAAGAGTTGCGAAACAAGCGGGTTTCGCTAGTGAAAGTGTTATGGCTCAAGCACGGATAGAAGAAGCTACTTGGGAGACCGAGAACTCTATGAGAGAGCGATATCCGAACCTATTTACCAGAAGATTTTCGGGACAAAATTCCTTAAGAGGGGGAGTTGTGACAGCCCAAAATAGACCCTAGCGAATGTGGTTTCGGGACCACAAAACCGAGGCATAACAATAATTTAAAATTTATTTTGATGCCTATAATATGTGAGTATTCATGTATGACATTTTTGATGATTGATTTAGTGTTATAAAGGTGAATTTCACTAGAAAGGACTTGTGTGAGAAAATTTAGAATTTGAGATAGGCAAATGTGGAAGTGGCCTATTGATGCACACTAGAAATGTTGTCCTTGCATGTCAAATTCCCCAAATTTGACTATATAGTGGCCCATGGTGATGAATATAAAAAGAAAACATGTCTTAAACATGTTTTGCTAGTGGTGCATGTTTGAAATAATAAAATAAGAGTATGGAAAAAAAAAAGAAAAAAATGTTCATCTTTCACCATAGCTCTTGGCCAATGTCCTAAGGAAAGAAAAGAAAATTTTGCTCATCCATTTTCACTTCTTGGCCGAAAATACTAAGGAAAAGGGGAGGATTTTTGCTTCATGCTTGGTTTGGAAGAGATCTAGAAGGAGATTTGGCTAAGTTTGCATCAAGATTAAGGTATGTATGAGGTTGTGTTAGGAGTTTCATGCATGACTTGGTTGCTAACTTGATGTGCATGTTAGCCATGGCTCAAATCTTTGTTATGCCATGGAAATGGTATTTGGGCAAAGTTGTTATGGTGATAAAGCCATTGCATGCTAAGTGTGAAGCTTGATGATGATGCATGCAATGATGGATTTTCTACTCATGAGTAAGATTTTGAGTTTTCTCCTTGTTTTATCATGATTGAAGTTGAAAAGGAGCATGATTGTCATATTCGCCATGATGCATTCTTGAGCATGATTCATGCTTCTTGCATGTTAGTTAAAATTTGTGTTCGGATGGCTATGGACACCTTGAAAATTCTCCATGCTCATATATGCATATATATGATTGCACATTATGTTTTGGTTATGAACTAAGTGATGAATATATTGGTTTAAAGAAGAAGATGTGGAAGAATGCTTGGAAATTTCAAACCTTAGCCCAGTAGGTGCTTGATGCTATATTATAAGTTTTTAAACAATGTGCAAAGCATTAATTAAAATTGCATGCTTTTTTGTGAGGTATTATGCAAAATTGACCTCAACATGTACATGAATATTCGGCCTTGGGAGCCTATTAAGGCCTTAGCATTTCCTTTGATGCTCAAATAAATTGTATTAATTGCTTGATGTAGTATAAAATGTGCATGACCATTGTGTATTCAAGCTAAAGAGTGGCCATATGACCATTTAAAATCCTTGTCATATTCCCAAAGCAAACAATGAGGTTTTAATAAATTGAATTTGTTTGAATTAGCTCAAGAGCTGAGGGCCACAATTGGACAAGGGAAGGAAAAGGGATCGAATAGCCAAAAAGCCGTTCGACAACATCCGAGGTAAGTCCCAAGAAGTGACCTTACTTGAATTATGTGAGATGAAATATGGTTGTGTATGATTATTGATTATGTGTGTATGAGTATTTGAATTCCACCCCTAAGTCCCGGCAATATGCTAATGATTATAATTGTGTTTGAGCCTTAAGTTTAAAATGAAATATGTATGTCCAATGATTATTGATGTATTGTGCATGGAAATTGAATGATATCCGGCGCCCAAGACAATTATGTTGAAATTATATCCGGTTAAGACCAAGGCAATTGTGTTAGTGGCTATATCCGGCTAAGGCCGGGCATTCGGCGGTTATTCTATCCTGCTAAGACCAAGGCATTTGTGCACGTGATTATATCCGGTTATATTTCAAGAATCTTGGGCTGGAGGTGAGTGTTGGTTGCTGAAATGAATTCAATTAGTACACCGGAAAGCCCAAAGGATAAGGTACGTTATATGTGCATTGGAAAGTCGACATGTTTGAGCAACATTTCAATCGACTAATGAATTTCAGTTATTGAATTGATTGATGCTTTGCTAACTTATAATGATGAAGTATGAAGTAAGAATTGTATTAATGAAATGATGCATTTGGCTATGTGAATGTATTGCTGTAATTGGTTGATTATATTCCTTGAGACTTACTAAGCATAAAATGCTTACCCCGTTGTTTGGCTCTTAGTTTTCTAGACCGTCAAGCAATCGGATTTGGGATCGTTGGTCAAGTCATCCCACTATCAAGCCTCCATTTTGGTATAAATTTTGGTTGAACTTGAGATGGCATGTATAGGACTACCCTTGTTTGTTAAATATTTGTAATGAAGTATTACCCATGCGAAATGGCTCAAAAGGGAAATGAACTTAGACTAATTGTGGGTTGTATGTTATATATTTTGTGTCATGATGTGGCTATGGCTTGGAAATGGGAATGTTGGTCATATGATCAGCCAATGGCATGGTTAAAATGATCATATATGAACCTATGTATGGTAAGACTAGTTGAATCATGGAGACTACCAAATAGGTAAGTCCTATCTTAAAAAACAGATGCTGCCAGCTGCAGTGGCATGAATGTGAAAAATCACCAAAATTCATAGGAATGGAATTAAATAGTGAATAAGCTATGTAAATGAACCTTGATGAGTCTATTTTCATATGGAAGAAACGAAATGGTCATAGGAGTACAGGTTAAGAGATATTAAAGTTATTGTGAGACAGGGCCAGAATGGTTTCGGTTCCCTGTCGCAACTTTAAAATTCACTATAAATTATCCAAAAAGAATTAGGAGATATACCTTATATTTACAGATTCCATTTTGAGTCTAGTTTCATTAGAAACAAACGACACCAGCATTAAAGCCCTGTACAGAGAGATATTGTTATACCGCGCGAAGGTCAGAGCAGTCGATCCCTGTAACATGGGTAACTTTAACTAATAAACTGTACCAATTGGCCCGACCAAAAATCCTAGAAATAAATCCATGGATGGATATATGAGTCTAAATTCAGGGAAAATTTACGAAACCAGTTTCCGAGTTTTGAAACTCGAGATATGATTTTTAAGGCGACAGTGACGCAGTTTTCCAGCCTGACTGGGAATGTCAAATTGGTGGGCAAAAACATGTGAACTTGGCTTGTTAACCCCTGTCCCACACCGCGATGGTCTCGGGTTTGGGGTGTTACATATCGACAGAAAGAGAAAGTATGTAACACCTACCGTATCCGACACCGGGACAGGGTTTGAGGTGTTACCAGACTTAAACCGTAACGCCCCAATTTTCGAGAATTCTGTGTATGTTGGCGAATTTAAAATTTTTGTGTTCTGTTTGCGTGGGTGTAGGTTTAATTATGTTAGTGGGCCTCTAGAAGGCCCAAACGTAAGTTAAAATTTAGTAATTTTAGTTAATTCTAGTTCCATAAGAAAAGGGGTTCTGGTTAATTGGGCTTTTAAGAATTAACTGGGTAAAATAAAACACAAGGAAGCCTGTGGTAAGTTGGCATGTGACTCTACTTGGGGGGCTTTAGATGTAACACCCCTTACCCGTTACCGTCGCCGGAACAGGATACTTTCACTAAGGCTATACTTTTGTTTCTTAACTGCTTAACTTTCGAGCCAAAATCTTTATTGGTTCCTCCTCATAGGTCATATCCCATCGAAT
>NW_026440996.1:0-6054 GCF_025698485.1 Gossypium arboreum | reverse complement strand
AAACAATCCATCATCGATTTGAAATTCGAGTCCTTGTTGGAACACACTCATCCGTTTTGCAACCAACTCTCGTCGACTTTTCCGCGAATTTGCGATCAATAATGGTTTGGCTTTCAATTCACTACTAACACATTGTGGGTAGGATAGACAAGTGTACATTCATCTTCATAAAAGCAAGGTGATTTCGGCTTAAGGCATCCGCAACACATTAGCCCTTCCGGGTGATAATCAATGATGAGCTCATAATCTTTTAACAACTCGAGCCATCGCCTTTGTCGCAGATTTAAGTCTCTTTGGGTCATCAAATATTTGAGACTTTTGTGATCCGAATACACATGGCACTTCTCACCAAATAAGTAATGTCGCCATATCTTTAAAGCGAATCGATGGCGACCAATTCGAGATCATGGGTGGATAATTTTCTCATGTGGCTTTAATTGCCTTGGCGCAAGGCCACAACTTCCCTTCTTGCATCAATCGCAACCCAACCCAAGTAGGGATGCGTCACTATAAATAACAAACTCTTTGCCGATTAGGTTGCACTAAATTGGGGCTTCGTCAAATAAGCTTTCAGTTGATCGAAACTTTTCGACATTTCTCGTCCATTCGAACTTAACATCCTTTTGGAGTAGTTTGTCATTGGCGTGGCTATCGTCGAAAACCTTTTACAAATCGTCGGTAATAACGCCAAGCCCCAAAAAGCTCCTAACCGGTAACATTCCTTGGTGGTTTCCAATCGACTATGGCGAAATTTTGTTCGGGTCCACCCGACACCGATCGGACACCACGTGCCCCAAAAGCTAACCTCTTTCAACCAAAATTCACATTCTTGAACTTTGCGATACGCTTATCTCGTAAGATTTGCAACACTAGCCTGGTGTTCACATGTTGGTTTCATCTCTTGAATAGACCAAAATGTCATCGATAAATACAACTACGAACCGATCCAAGTATGGCTGAAAATTCTATTCATTAAATCCATAAACACCGAGGGCATTAGTGAGCCCAAGCGGCATCACCAAGAATTGTAGTGACCGTACCTCGTTCTAAAAGCGGTTTTGGTATGTCGATTCTCGGACCTCAACGATAGTACCCGACCTCAAATCTATCTTTGAAAACAAGGGCTCCCTTTAATTGATCAAACAAATCGTCAATTAGTGGCAATGGATATTTATTCTTTATCGTCACTTTATTGAGTTGGCGATAGTCGATGCACAACCTCATGGTTCCGTCCTTCTTCTTCACAAACAATACAAGTCGCCCCATGGAGAAAAACTTCGGTCGAGTGAAACCTCTATCCGTCAATTCTTGCAATTGAACCTTCAATTCCTTTAATTTCGTTAATGCCATACGATACGGGGCTATTGAAATCGGCTAGTACGGTACAACTTCAATGCAATTCGGTTCTCGAGCGGTGGCAATCCGTTAACTCCTCGGAAAACATCGAATACTCACAAACCACTTGGTACCGATTCGAGTTTCCTTTCCGTCTCTTTACTTCCAAACACATACTGGTATGTTTCACACCTTTTCACATACCTCGGCGGTCATAGAAGATATTATCATTGGCGCTCCTTTTAAATCGATGAGACTCGACTCGGACTACCTCATTATTTGCACTCCTCAAATCAATGGTTTTCCTTTGGATCCACCTTGCATCATGTGATCGACCAATCCATACCAAGAATAACATCAATTCATGAAATGGTAGAAGCATCGGATCGGTAGGAAAATAGGATTCTCGAATTATTAGGGGCATCTCTTGCACACTTTATCAACAAGCACGTATTGACCTAAAGGGTTTGACACTCGAATTGAACTCGATGACTCAATAGGTAGAGTCTTCTTGGATGCTAAGGTTTCACATACATATGAGTGAGTAGAGGGGTCAATCAATGCAATCACAATAGTATCAAAGAGTAAAAGTACCGTGATAACGTCGGGGAGGATGCCTCCTCTGTGCGCGGATGGCATATGCTCTAGCGGAGCACGGGTCTCGGTGGACGGGTATTAGAGGCTCCTCTCGATTACCACCCCTACTCGGAGATTCTCGGGGGCCTACCTCGTCGTCGTTCCACTAGGTCTTGCACCTTGCGTCTTATTCCTCTCATCTAGCTCGTGCAATCTCTAATGAAGTGGTCCTTGAACCGCATCCATAGAGGCCTATAACAGACTTACCCCAACATTCACCTAGGTGTCGTCTTCCACATTGGGGGCATTCAGGTCTCTCTTGGCGATTATTGCCCACACTAGCTACTGAAGTAGCTCAGGAGTCAATCAGCGTGGGCTCTAATGCAAATTCCGATCGTCCTCGACTTCTGGTGTCCTCCTGAACCTCTTTACAGGAAGCGGAGCTTTACCAAATCGATCTTTTACGGTAATCTCTTGCTTCAAATTCAGCCTTCTTCTTCTCCTTCCCAAGTTCTTCCGCCTTGCAGGCTCGTTCGACTAGTGTCACGAACTCCTTTATCTCCAAAATTCCCACTAGTAACTTTAACTCTTCATTCAATCCTTCTTCAAATCTTTTGCACATGCAACCTCATCAGCCACACACTCCGAAACATCCGACTAAGTCTTACGAACTCATGTTCCGATTGAATCTGATCATCGGCCTTGCTTGAGTTCAAAATTCCTTACGCTTCGATCGATGAACCGTTGACTAATGTATTTCTTTCGAAATTGGATTGAAAGAAATCCCAAGTAACTCGTTCATTTGGGACTATGGAAATTAAAGTCCTCCACCAATAGTAGTGAGTCTCCAACAAGGATATAGCACACTTAAGACATTCATCGGTGTGCATGCAGTTCATCTAACACTCTAATGGTGTTATCGAGCGAACTTCGGCCTTTTCGGCATCATCATAACTATGGCCTTGAACTCCTCGGCGCGCTTCCTAATCAAGTCACAGTGGTTTACTCACCTCACGGATCAATAAGCTGGAGGCATTGCGGGCTCTTGGGGTGGAGTATTTAAATTCGGAATGGTTGGACAGCGGGTTGGTTCGGGCATATTAGCGACCCACTCATTCATCATAGTGAAGAAGGCTTGTTTGCCCTTCATTTTGATTATTGCGGATGGCCGAGGCTCAAGCGGTGTCCCTGGCGGAGCACGCTACACTTTCAACGTCATCCGCCAAGGGTCTCTCTACCGGGTTTCATTTACTAATCAAAACAAAATTTCAACCGTCGAAGTCATCACATTTTTAAGCACTAACAATTTGGCATGTATAGCTAGACTCACAGCGCTATGGTAGTCCTAGAATCGACTAAACCGTAGCTCGATACCAATTAAATTGTAACACCCCAAACCGAGACCATCACGTTATCGGACACGAGGGTTAACGAGACAAATCCTCTTAAAGTACCGACCAATTTGGCATTTCTGGACAGGCTGAAAAACTGCATCACGGTCGTCTTAAAATCATATCTCGAGTTTCAAAACTCGGAAACTGGTTCGTAAATTTTCCTGAATTTATACTTATATACCCATCCATGGATTTATTTTTAGAATTTTTGGTTGTGCCAATTGGTACAGTTTATTAGTTAAAGTCACCCATGTTACAGGGATCGACTGCTCTGACCTTCGTGCGTTACAACTTGAATATATCTCTGTAAAGGGCTTTAATACTGGTGCCGTTTGTTTCTAATGAAACTAGACTCAAAATGGAATCTGTACATATAAGGAATGACTCCTAATTCTTTCTGGATAATTTATGGTAAATTTTAAAAGTCGCGACAGGGGACCCAGAAACCGTTCTGGCCCTGTCTCACGAGAACTTTAATATTTCTCAATATACTGCTCATATGGTCGTTTTGTTTCGTCCATATAAAATAGATTCATCAAGGTTCAGTTCCATAATTTACTCACTATTTAATTCTACTTCTACTATTTTTAGTGATTTTTCAATCTCATCTCACTGCTGCTGTCGCAACAGTTACTGCAGTAGACTATGCCAATTTCATGAATTTTTCCTTGGCCTTAATCATCCATCATACATGACACAAATTATGGCCACCTTATCAAAATTTGAGTTTCTAAGACTCGTGGCTATAGGTTCTAGCATCCCAATCGGCGACCACATAGGCCATTTTCACATGGCTTAAAGTTTACAACCCACAATTCGACAAAATATAATAGCCTATACATGCCAAATGTTCTTCAACAACAAAAACAATACCACAAGATTTCAGCCGGTGTGATGACTTCAACGCGGTTCCGAGAACGCAACAATCGAGTCCAAGATACCTAAAATGGGTGACAAGAAAAACCGAGTGAGTTTACAACTCAGTAAGTCATAAGCATTCATCAATCCAGATAAAGTTACTACTACATGTACAACAAATGAGGCTAGGTACTCGTCCATATCGAATCTATACCATAATACCTCGGACCTTTCGGTCCAATCTCACTCAATTCATACATCCACATTTCATATTCTACACAACAAGATAATCAAGCATTTTTACACATTAACTCATTTTCCAGCACAACCATACAATTTCAATCATCACATAGATTTAAGGCTTACCAAATTCAACCCGGCATGACGTATTCTCTATTCGTCATGAGCTCGAGGTACTTACCGATCCGCTGTCCATACTCAATTCAATGGAGACACACCTCCATATATATAGATACGCACACAGTGCTTACTACTCGATTTCGCACACTTAGTGCCACGTAATTTAAGCCCACAGTGCCATACCCTCCGAGCTCGCACACCCAGGTCAGTATTTTCCAGCTTGCACACTTAGTGCCATATATTTCCAGCAAGCACACTTAGTGCCGATCTAGTCACCGACACACGTATTGCCTTGACACTTAGTGCCAAAAGCAAACTTTCTACACATTTCACTATTTCTTTTACATTCAACAAATGTCATCACTCCATACACATACATTTTCATTTATATATATATATCATCCCATTAAACACAATTGCATAAATTTTACAATCATTTAAGCAATATCAAATCGTGCTTAATGACTTACCTCGTGTTGGGTAAAATAGTTCCAAGTCGGCTACTCGATGACCTTCGTCTTTCCCTTGCTTGATTCTCTTCTTAACTCCTTGAGCTTAATCAATAAATCACTAGTTTAACCATCTTGCTAAACATTCATAATTCAACTACACATGCATATGTATGCTTGTATATTCAACCATTCTTACTAATCGCCCATTTGGTCGATTATACACCTAACCGAATATGCACCAAAAACTTGATTCAACATTACCTACATACTCACTTTAATGGCGAATATATATATATATATGTACAATGTCAACTAACATCTTTTAATCACCTAATTTCATCTCATGAACATTTAATCAAATTTTCCCAATCTAGCATATATTTTCACATCCATTTGTAACATCATGTACAAACACATATACACATATATCAAAACACAAATTTTACCTATCATGCAACAAGCATAAATCGCACTTATGAGCATGCCATGGCCGAATACATCCCACACCATCCCCTTTCAATTTTTGGTCATGGTTAAACAAAGAAAACTCCATGTCTTACTCAAGAATGCTAAAAGAAATTTCAAGAGTAGTCAATCCATCATTACATGTATCATCAACAAGCTTCACATTTAGCATGCAATGGCTTTAACACAATATCAACCTTGGCCAAATACCATTTCCATGGCATAACAAGGATTTGAGCCATGGGCTAACATGAACATCAAGTTAGCAACTAAAACATGCATGAATCTCATGACACAACCTCAAACATACCTTAATCTTGACACAAGTATGACCAAATCTCCTTCTAGTTCTCTTCTAAACCAAGCATGAAGCAAAAATCCTTCCTTTTCCCTTAGTATTTTCAGCCAAGATTTGAGAATGGATGAACAAATTTTTCCTTTCTTTTCCTCTACTCACGGCAACAAAGGGGGGCATCCATGCTCATTTTTTTCATTTCTTTATTTTTTCTACATAATCCACTAACTAAACATGTTGGAAACATGTTCCCCATATTCTTGTCATGGCCCCACTCTTCCCTTTTTTGGGAAATTGACATGCAAAACCACTTTTTGCA
>NW_026440995.1:0-6152 GCF_025698485.1 Gossypium arboreum | reverse complement strand
CCCGGATTTAACAACTTGCACGAATGCCTTCGGTCTTAGCCCGGATATCACGATTTGCACAAATGCCTTCGGTCTTAGCCCGGATTTAACAACTTGCACGAATGCCTTTGGGTCTTAGCCCGATATAGCTACTAGCACAATTGCCTTCGGTCTTAACCCGATATAAATTTCAGCATAATTGTCTTCGGGCTTAGCCCGGATATCATTCAATTCTCATGCACATACATCAATAATCATTGACATACATATCTCATTTTCGATTAAGGCTCAAACACAATTATAATCATTAGCATATTCGCTTCGGACTTAGCCCGTGGAATTCAAATACTCATACACACATGATCAATAATCATCACATCCATGTTTCATCTTACATAATTCAAGTAAGATCACTCTTGAGGACTTACCTCGGATGTTGTCGAACGGCTTTTTCGGCTATTCGATCACCTTTTCCTTCCCTTGTCCAATTGTGGCCCTCTTAGCTCTTGAGCTAATTCAAACAAATTCAATTTATTAAAACCTCATTGTGCTTGCTTATTAATATGACAAGGATTTTAAATGGTCATATGGCCACTCTTTAGCTTGAATACACAATGGTCATGCACATTTTATACTACATCAAGCAATTCAATACAATTTATTTGAGCATCAAGGAAATGCTAAGGCCTTCAATAGGCTACCCAAGGCCAATATTCATGTACATGTTGAGGCCAATTATGCACTTAATACCTCACAAAAACAGCATGCATTTTACTAGTTAATGCTTTGCATATTGTGGCTCAAAACTTATAATATAGCATCAAGCACTTATATGCAGAATTGTGCTTGAAATTTCACAATTATTCTTCAACATCTTCTTCTTTAAACCAACTTATTCATCACTTACTTCATAGCCAAAACATCATGTGCAAACATATATATACAATATGAGCATGGTCAATTTTCAAGGTGTCCATAGCCATCCAAAATACAAATTTTAACTAACATGCAAGAAGCATGAACCATGCTCATGAATGGCAATATGACAATCATGCTCCTTTTCAACTTCAATCATGATAAATCAAAAAGAAGGCTCAAAATCTTGCTCAAGAGTAGACAATCCATCATTGCATGCATCATCATCAAGCTTCACACTTAGCATGCAATGGCTTTATCACCATAACAACTTTGGCCAAATACCATTTCCATGGCTTAACAAAGATTTGAGCCATGGCTAACATGCACATCAAGTTAGCAACCAAAACATGCATGAAACTCCTAACACAACCTCATACATACCTTAATCTTGATGCAAACTTGGCCAAATCTCCTTCTAGATCTCTTCCAAACCAAGCATGAAGCAAAATCCTCCTTCTTCCTTAGTTTTGGCTCAAAGAAAGGATGAACAAAATTTTTCTTTCCTTCTCTACAACTCACGCAATGGGGGATTACCACACTCACACACATTTTTTTTCATTTTTTTATCACCCATACACCTTTGTTTATTATTTCACCCTAATGCACCAACAAAACATGTTTCATGACATGTTTAGCCCATCCTCCCTTGTCATGGCCGGCCACCACCTATAAAAGGGGGAATTTGACATGCAAGTCCATTATTTTGCATGCATGCTTTAATTAGTCATCACACATTTCCCTATCATACTTTCAAAGTTCATTACTAAGTCCTTTCTTGTGGAATTCACCCTTATAACACTAAATCAATCATCATAAAATGTCATACATGAGCACATATATTATAGGCATCAAAATAAATTTTAATTATTTTTATGCTCCTTTTGTGGTCCCGAGACCACCTTCCGACTAGGGTCAATTTTGGTGTCACAACTCTCCCCACTTAAGAAATTTTCGCCCCAAAATCTTACCTAAATAGGTTTGGATATCGCTCTTTCATAGAGTTCTTGCCTCCCAAGTAGCTTCTTCTATCCCGTGCTTGAGCCATAACACTTTTACTAGCGGAACCCGCTTGTTTCACAACTCTTTCACTTCTCGTGATAGGATACAACCTTCTTCCTCATAACTCATATTAGCTTGAATTTCAATTTCGATGGACTAATCACGCGATGGATCGGATCTATAGCGTCAAGCATCAAACGTGAAAGACATCGTGAACCTTTTCGAGTTCAGGGGCAAAATTAGACGATATGCCACCGGACCGACTCCTTCGGATATCTCATATGGTCCAATGAACCTGGCTCAACTTGCCCTTACTACCAATCGAGTATCTTTTCCAAGGCGAAACCTTAAGAAACAATTTATCTCCCACCGATACTCAATGTCCTTTCGCTTCAAACCCAGACGACTTCTCGACGATCGGAGGCTATTTTCGACTTTCACGGATTACTTTTACTGCTCAGATCTTTAATCAAATCCATTCAAAATTTTGTTTTCACCGAGCTCGTCCAAAACAATGGTGTACGGCATTTACGCCGCAAAAGCCTCGTAAGGTGCCATCTTAATACTTGATTGAAAACTATTGTTGTGTTTAATTCAATCAAAGGTAGGTACCATTCCCATGAACCACCGAACTCGAGGATGCAACATCTCAACATATCCTCAAGTATCCAATTATCCGCCGGATTGACCATCGGTTTGGGGGTGAAAGGCGGTGCGAAATGCAACTTGGTACAAAGCTTTTGCAATTTCTTCCAAAATCGCAAGGTGAACCTCGGATCTCTATCCCACAATGTAAATCGATACCCGTAATCTCACAACCGAGAAACGATAATTCATAGTTTATCTAATGAAAATCCGACGACAGGATAAAGTGAGCCGACTTAGTCAATCTATCAACAACAACCCAAATCGCATCCTTCTTACTTGTCGACAATGGCTCCCGGACACAAAGTCCATTGTGACTCAATCCCATTTCCACTGTATCGTGGATCGGTCAAGTAACTCAAGGCACTTGATGTTCCGCTTTCACTTGTTGACATATTAAACATCTCAAACAAAATCGAGATGTCTCGCTTCATACCATGCCACCAAAACCGACGCTTCAAATCGTTGTACATCTTCGATTCCCGTGGATTGCCATTCGCTACAATGGGCTTCATTCAATTATCGAAATGAGTTCAATTTGGGACACACCGACGACTTTTGAACCTCAAATAATCGCCATCGCCGATTTGAAACTCCGAGTCCTTGTTCGAACACACGCAGCCCATTTTGCAACCAACCTCGTCGATTTTCCGAGCTTCTGAATTTGGTGTGTCAATAATGGTTTGGCTTTCAATTCACCACTAACACACCGCCGGATCGGATGCATAAGTGCACATTCATCGTCAGAAGTGAATAACGAATTTACTCAAGGCATCCGCAACCATATTCGCTTTCCCGTGATAGTCAATGATCACCATAATCCTTTAACAATGAGCCAACGCCTTTGTCGCAGATTTAAGTCTCTTTGGGTCATCAAATATTTGAGACTTTTGTGATCCGAGTATACATGGCACCTTTCACCAAATAAGTAATGTCGCCAAATCTTTAAGGCTAATACGATGGCGGCTACCGAGATCATGAGTCGGATAATTTTTCTCATGTGGCTTTAATTGCCTCGACGACAGGCCACAACTCGACCTTCTTGCATTAATACGCAACCTAACCCAAGTAGAGAGGCGTGCTATAGATGACAAACTCCTTGCGGACTCGGTTGCACTAGAATTGGGGCTTCAAAATAAGTTTTCCTGATCAAACTTTTTGGCATTTCTCTCCATTCAACTTAACGCCCTTTTGGAGAAGCTTATCGGCGGGCTATCGTTGAGAAGTTTTACAAATCGTAATAACCGAAGCCCCAAAAAGTCTCAACCTCAAGAATATTTCTGAGGCTTCCAATTAAGTATGGCTGAAATTTTATTCGGTCATCAATACCCGCGCATACCACATGACCCAATAAGCTAACCTCTCTTACCGTAACTCACACTTGTAACTTAGCATATAATTGCTTGTCCCGTAAAATTTGCAAAGACTAACCGCAGTGTTCAAAGATGTTCGGTCTCATTTCTTGAATAGACCAAGATGTCATCAATGAACACACTACTAATCGATCCAAATATGGTCTAAAGATCCCATTCATTAAATCCATAAATACCGTAGGGCATTAGTGAGCCCAAACGGCATCACTAGGAACTCATAGTGACCATATCTCGCTCAAGGCGGTTTGGGCACGTCCAATCTCGGATTCGCAATTGATAGTAGCCCGATCTCAAATCTATTTTCGAGAACACCGAGGTTCTTCAGCTTTAACAAGTCGCAATACGGGCAACGGATATTTGTTCTTTATCGCCGCTTATTGTCGACGATAGTCGATGCAACCGCATGGTTCCATCCTTCTTTTCACCAAAACACCGGCGCACCCTAAGGCGAAAAACTCGCAGCAAAACCTCTATCCACCAATTCTGCAAATCGAGCCCAACCTTTAATTCGGTGCCATACGAACGGAGCTATCGAATTGAGTGGTACCAGTACCAATTGATGCCAAATTCTATTTCCGAACAGTGGTAAACCCCAATTCTTCAGGAAAACATCCGGTATTCACAAACCACGCACGATTCGGTTTCTTTTCCGATTCCTTGTCATCGAGCACGACGCCGTGACGCCTACACTCTTTTCTTACATACTTTCGGGCCAACATTGCCGATATTAATACGCAACCCTTTAAGTCCGTAGACTTAACCCAATTATCTCGTTATTCCAAACCTCAAATCGATAGTCTTGCTTTTGCAATTTACGAATCGATCGCATGGTCAACCCATCCAAACCAAGAATAACATTGAATTCATCGAACGGCAAAAGCATCAAGTCCGCCGAAACAAGAACCTCTAACACTAGGAGACTTTTCTTGCACACTTTGTTGACAAGCACGTAATGACCCAAGGGGTTTGACACCGGATTACAAACTCAAGAGACTCAATAGGCAAAGTCTTATCGATGCTAAGGTTTCACATATATAAGATTGAGTAGAACCAGGTCAATCAATGCAATCACTTTAGTATTGAAAAGGGTGAAAGCACCAGAATGACATCCGAGAGGCAAGATCCTCAAAGGCCAGATGGCATAAGTCCTCGCAGGAGCACGAGCCTCAGATCCGATGGTAGCATCTCTAGATCCTCTCCGACCGCCAACCGACATTGCCCATATTTCTAGGTGGCCTACCTCGAGCAAGGTAGCACCCGAGTTTCCACTGACTCACATTCTGCCAAGCTTCCTGCAATCCTTCCTAAAGTGGTCCCGATCCACACTTATAGCAGGAGTGATCACGAAACCAACACCTCAATGCCATTTGCCACAATGTTGACATCCGCCTCTCTACGATCATTTCCACCATTCGATCAAGTGACTGTGGTCACAGGGTCGATCGGCCCTCGCCTAAAAAGCCCAAAGCGCTCTAGACCGGTTCACATCATCTCAAATCTCTTCTGCTCCTGAAGAGACTTTCCCGAGGACCTTTTCGAATTCTCCGCTCCCACATCGCCTTTTTGTTTCTCCTTTCTAAGCTCTTCGACTTTACAAGCTCGCCAACAAGTACTACGATTCTCGATTTCGAGAATGCCAACGAACATCCTTATATCATCATTCAGCCCATCCTCAAGCATTTACACATAATAGCTTGATAAATGCATTCTCGTATCGGCTAAGCCTCACAAATTTCGCTCATAGTCGTAATCACATAGAACCTTGCTTAAGATCAAGAAATTCCCAAGTCACTTGCCTCTAGGTACCACGAAGTCGAGTACTCCACCAATAGTAGGTGGAATCACGAAAAGGAGATGGTACACTTTAAGCATTCATCGGTGTACAAGATAGCTCATCGAGCACCCGGATAGTGTTGTCCAACCAAATTCAGCTTGCTCGCATCATCATCATCCAAGCTTTAAATTCAAGTGGCCCCATGTTTTAATCCTATCGATGGGGCTTACTTGACCTTATTTGGTCAGCCACGGAGGTATTAGGTGCGGGGTTGCATTTGTCGAATGGAGGTCGGGACAGCCGTGTTAGTTCGAATGTATTGATTAAACCATTCGCTCATCACACTATAAAAGGCTTGCCTAGCCTCATCATTCGGATTGTTGGCCATAGGTTGAGAGTCCCCGGCCCCCCTTAAAGGAGCAGCGCCACACCTCCACATCATCCTATTGCTGTTGGGATCGGAC
>NW_026440994.1:0-6000 GCF_025698485.1 Gossypium arboreum | reverse complement strand
ATCTTAACATATTCGAGTATCCGAATTATCCGCCGGATTGACCATCTTTGGGGTGAAAGGCCTTTGAAATGCAACTTGGTACCCAAAGCTTCTGCAACTTTTTCCAAAATCGCGGGTAAATCTCGGATCTCTATCCCAACGATGGAAATAGGCACCCCGTAATCTCAAGATCCGAGAAACGCATAATTCCGCTTAATTTGTCCATTGAAAACCCAAGACGGGACAAAGGGGCCGACTTAGTCAATCGATCACCACGACCCAAACCGCATCCTTCTTACTTGTCAAATGGTAGTCCGGATAAAAGTCCATTGTGACCGATCCCATTTCCACTGCATCGTGGATTTAAGTAATCAAGGCACCGATGTTCCGCTTTCACTTGTTGACATATTAAACATCTCAAACAAAGCGAGATGTCTCGCTTCATACCATGCCACCAAAATCGACGCCAAATCATTGTACATCTTCAGACCCCGTGGATTGCCATTCGCACAATGGGCTTCATTCGAATTATCAAATGAGTTCCATTTGGGACACCGACACTTTTGAACCTCAAACAATCGCATTCCGATTTGAAACTCCGAGTCCTTGTTCAACACCGCAGCCCGCTTTGCAACCAACTCCCATCGATTTCCGAGCCCAATTTGGTGTGTCAATAATGGTTTGGCTTTCAATTCACCACTAACACCCTTGACGGATAGACAAGTACATTCATCGCAAAGTGAATAACGAATTTAACATCCGCAACCACATTCGCTTTCCCGTGATAGTCAATGATCACATAATCCTTTAAAGAGCCAACGCCTTTGTCGAGATTTAAGTCTCTTTGGGTCATCAAATACTTGAGACTTTTGTGATCCGAGTATACATGGCACCTTTCACCAAATAAGTAATGTCGCCAAATTTTAACAATAGATTGGCCAATTCGAGATCATGAGTGATAATTTTTCTCATGTGGCTTTAATTGCCTCGACGACAGGCCACAACTTGACCTTCTTGCATTAATACCAACCTAACCCAAGTAGAGGCGCATAGATGACAAACTCCTTTGACTGGGTTGCACTAGAATTGGGGCTTCACCAAATAAGTTTTCATTGATCAAGTTTTTGGCATTCTCCATTCAACTTAACATCCTTTTGAGGTCATTTCCTATAGTTGAGAAGCCTTTACAAATCGTTTAATAACCTAAGCCCCAAAAAGCTTCAACCTCGAATATTTCTGAGGCTTCCAATTTAGTATGGCTGAAATTTTATTCGCCACTAATACCCGCGATACCACATGACCCAAGAAGCTAACCTCTTAACCGTAACTCACACTTAACTTAGCATATAATTGTTGTCCCAAAAATTTGCAAGACTAACCGGTGTTCAAAGATGTTGGCCTCATTTCTTGAATAGACCAAGATGTCATCAATGAACACCTACTAATCGATCCAAATATGGTCTAAAGATTCGATTCATTAAATCCAAATACCCAGGGCATTAGTGAGCCCAAACGGCATCACCAGAACTCATAGTGACCATATCTCGCTCAAGGCGCCTTGGGCACGCCCAATCTGATTCGCAATTGATAGTCCCGATCTCAAATCTATTTTCGAACACCGAGGCTCCCTTCGCTGATCGAAAAGTCATCAATACGCGGCAACGGATATTTGTTCTTTATCGCGCTTTGTTGTCGACGAATCGATGCACCATGGTTCCATCCCTTCTTCACAACAACACCCGGGCACCCTGGCGAAAAACTCCCGGGAGCAAAACCCTATCCACCAACTGCAATGAAGCAACCTTCAATTCCGGGTGCCATAACGAACGAGCTATCGAATTGAGTGGTACCAGTACCAATTGATGCCAAATTTATTTCCAACAGTGGTAAACCCCAATTCTTCGGAAAACATCCGGTATTCACAAACCACCGCAGACGGTTTCTTTCTCCGATTCTTGTCATCGAAGTGACGCAAGGTACGCCGACCCTTTTTTACATATTTCGGGCCAACATCCCGAAAATACCGCAACCCTTTAAGTCCGTGGACTCAACCCGAATTATTTCATTATTTGCGACCTCAAATCGATAGTCTTGTCTTGCAATTTACAACCGGATCGGATTCAACCAATCCAAACCAAGAATAACATCGAACTCATCGAATGGCAAAAGCATTAAGTCCGCCGAAAACAAGAACCTCTAACACTAGGGGACTTTTTGCACACTTTGTTAACAAGCACGTAATGACCCAAGGGTTTGACACTGAATTACAAACTCAAGAGACTCAATGGGCAAAGTCTTATCGATGCTAAGGTTTCACATATATATGAATGAGTAGAACCGTGGTCAATCAAAGCAATTACATTTGTATTGAAAAGAGGAAAGTACGAATAACATCCGGAGAGGCAAAGATCCTCGCGCGGATGGCATAAGTCCTAGCAGAGCACGAGCCTCAGATCCGATGGTAGCATCTCTAGATCCTCTCTACCGCCACGACATTGCCCATATTTCTAGGTGGCCTACCTCGAGCAAGGTAGCACCCGGTTTGCACTCGACTTGCATTCTGCTCATGCATCCTGCAATCCTTCATAAAGTGGTCGGCCGATCCACACTTATAGCAGAGCGATCACGAAACCAACACCTCAATGCCATTTGCCAATGTGGACACTCCTCTCTGCGATCATTTCCGCCATCGCGATCGAGGTGACTGTGGTCAAGGGGTCGATCGGCCCTCGCCTAGAAAAGCCCAAACGCTTCTAGACGGCTCGATCATCTCAAATCTCTTCGATGCTTGTTGAAGAGACTTTCCCGAGGACCTCTTTCGAATTCTCCAATCCCCACATCACTTTTTGTTTCTAAGCTCTTCTGGCTTTTACAAGCTCGCCAACAAGTACTACAAACTCGATCTCGAGAATGCCAACAAACATCCTTATATCATCATTCAGCCCATCCTCAAAGGCCTTAACATAATAGCTTTCAAATGCATTCTCACAGACGCTAAGCCTCACAAACTTTCGTCAGGTCAGAATCGGACATAGAACCTTGCTTAAGATCAAGAAATTCCTCCCTTTTGGTCGATGAATCTCGATCGATATACTTTTTTCTAACTCGTTTGAAAGAATTCCCAAGTCACTTGCTCTCTAGGCACCATGTGTCGAGTACTCCACCAATAGTAGGGACTCAGGCAAGGAGATGGTACACTTTAAGCACTCATCGTGTACAGATAGCTTATCAAGCACTTGATAGTGTTATCTAACCAAAATTCACGCAGCATCATCATCATCCGTAGCCTTAAATTCAAGGGCCCCATGTTTTCAATCCTATCGACGGGGCTTACTTGACCTTATTTGGTCACCAACCGGAGGTATTGGGTGCGGGGTTGCATTTGTCGGGAATGGAGGTTGTGGAACCCGTGTTGGTTCGAATGTATTGATTAAACCATTCGCTCATCACACTATAAAAGGCTTGCTTAGCCTCCATTAGGATTGTGGCCATAGGTTGAGAGTCCGCGCCGCCCTTTGCGCGAGCAGCGCCACACTCTCCACATCATCAGCTATCGCCGTTGGGATCGGATCCATTGCTATAAACAAACACAAAGTCAAATTGTCGAAATCACCACACTATCGATTCATCATTTAATGGCATGTATAGCTAGACCAAACACATCACGGTAGTCCTAGAATCGACTAAACCGTGGCTCGATACAATAAAATTGTAACACCCCAAACCCGAGACCATTTCCGTGTCGGACCCGAGGGTTAACAAGCCAAGTTCACATGTTTTTGCCCACCAATTTGACATTTCCAGTCAGGCTGGAAAACTGCGCCACTGTCGCCTTAAAATCATATCTCGAGTTTCAAAACTCGAAACTGGTTTCGTAAATTTTCCTGAATTTAGACTCATATATACATCCATGGATTTATTTCTAGGATTTTTGGTCGGGCCAATTGGTACAGTTTATTAGTTAAAGTTACCCGTTACAGGGATCGACTGCTCTGACCTTCGCGCGGTATAACTTGAATATCTCTCTGCACAGGGCTTTAATGTTGGTGTCGTTTGTTTTAATGAAACTAGACTCAAAATGGAATCTTACATATAAGGTATATCTCCTAATTCTTTTTGGATAATTTATAGTGAATTTTAAAGTTGCGACAGGGAACCCAGAAACCATTCTGGCCCTGTCTCACAATAGCTTTAATATCTCTTAACCTGTAACTCCTATGACCGTTTGTTTCTTCCATATGAAAATAGACTCATCAAGGTTCATTTACATAGCTTATTCACTGTTTGATTCCATTCCTATGAATTATGGTGATTTTTCACATTCACGTCACTGCAGCTGGCAGCATCTGTTTTAAGGTAGGTCTTACCTATTTGGTAGTCTCCATGAACCAACTAGTCTTTGCCATACATAGGTTCATATATGATCATTTTAACCATGCCAATGGCTGATCATATGACCAACAATCCCATTTCCAAGCCATAGCCACATCATGACACCAAATATATACATACAAACCACAATTATTCTAAGTTCATGTTCCTTTGACCATTTTCGCATGGCCGATAATACTTACATCACCACATATTTAACAAACAAGGGTAGTCCTATACATGCCATCTCAAGTTCAACCAAAATTTATACCAAAATGGAGGCTTGATAGTGTGGATGACTTCGACTTCAACGATCCCAAACCGATTGCCTCGAGCTAAATCTAGAAAACTAAGAGCCAAAGCAATGAGTAAGCATTTTTATGCTTAGTAAGTCTCAAGGAATATAATCAACTCTAATTACAGCAATACATTCACATAGTTAAATGCATCATTTCATTAATGCGCATTCACATAATCATACTTACTTTACCATCCCAACTCTTATGTTCATACACAAATAGCGGCTTCATTACGATAACTCGCTTCCATCATAGGAGCGGATATTCATACGCCTACTCCTAGCGCCGCAGCACACACCGCACTTACCTTATCATTGGGAAATTTCACAAGTGCATTAGCTGAAATTTTCCAGCAAGCTCATAATTTTCAAATCACATACCTTCGAGTTTATCCGGATGTCGGTACTATTCAATCGCCGACATAGCCCGTTATGGTAACCCGCACCAAGGCCAACGGACTTTACCCGGATATCACGATTTGCAACAAATGCCTTCGTCTTAGCCCGATTTAACAACTTGCACGTAATGCCTTCGGTTTAGCCCTGATATAGCTACTAGCACAATTGCCTTCGGTCTTAACCCGATATAAATTTCAGCATAATTGTCTTCGGCTTAGCCCTGATATCATTCAATTTCTCATGCACACATACATCAATAATCATTGGACATACATATTTCATTTTCCTTACTAAGGCTCAAACACAATTATAATCATTAGCATATTCGCTTCGGACTTAGCCCGTGGAATTCAAATACATACACACATAATCAATAATCATACACATCCATATTTCATCTCACATAATTCAAGTAAGGTCACTTCTTGAGGACTTACCTTCGATGTTGTCGAACGGCTTTTTGGCTATTCGATCACCTTTTCCTTCCCCTTGTCCAATTGTGGCCCTCTTAGCTTTGAGCTAATTCAACAAATTCAATTTATTAAAACCTCATTGTGCTTGCTTATGGTAATATGACAAGGATTTTAAATGGTCATATGGCCACTCTTTAACTTGAATACACAATGGTCATGCACATTTTATACTACATCAAGCAATTCAATACAATTTATTTGAGCATCAAGGAAATGCTAAGGCCTTCAATAGGCTACCCAAGGCCAATATTCATGTACATGTTGAGGTCAATTTTGCACTTAATACCTCACAAAACAGCATGCAATTTACTAATTAATGCTTTGCACATTGTGGCCCAAAACTTATAATATAGCATCAAGCACCTACATGTGTGTTAGGTAATTGTGCTTGCAATTTCACAAGCATTCTTCCACATCTTCTTCTTTAAACCAATATATTCATCACTTAGTTCATAACCAAAACATAATGTGCAATCATAT
>NW_026440993.1:0-6643 GCF_025698485.1 Gossypium arboreum | reverse complement strand
AAAATAATTATAAAACAATTATTTCTATCTTTTGTTCAAAACCACTATTCCGAAGGCCCAATTGTTGTACATTTTAGTATGAAATTGTTTTGGAATATTAATTAGGAGGTCTTAAATAGCAATTTGACCAATTTTAAGTTCATGGACAAAATTAGGACATCGAAGGAATTTTTGAAAGTTTAGTAAGGAGGGCATTTTGGTCATTTGGATATTAAATGAAATAAAATGGGAAAAATAACACAAAATTGATCATCATCCTCCTTAGTTGCTGCCAATTCTCCTCTCTCCATAGCTAGGGTTTCTTCAATTTTCAAGCTCCATAGTAAGTGATTTCAAGCCCGCTTTTAATGTTCTTTACGCTTTTGAATCCTAAGCTCGATTAAGCTTATGCTAGTAATAATTTAACCTAGGGTTCATATTGGGAAAAATACCCATAGGTGAAATTTGTGTATTTTGATGTTTTATGATAGAATATGAGGTTTTAAATTATGTTAAATAACTTGTGCTACTCGGTTTTAAGTGAAAACGAGTAACAAGATAATCGAGAAAAATACCTATTGTTCATAACTATATAATAGAGTGAGAATTTGATGTTGTTGTAGAAGAGAAAATGTTCAACATATCATAAAACATAAGAATAAGGGCTGAAATTAAATTCCGAGCCTAGGGCAAAATTGTAATTTTGTAAAGTTAGGGGCAAAATGTAATTTTTCCATGATGTGATTTTTGGATTGAAATAAATAGTATGAGTATTAAATGAGCTAAATGTGTTATTATAGATCAAGAAAGACGCGAATTGATCTCGAACGGGAAGGAAAAGTTTTGGACTAAATTGCAAAATTTCCACATTTTGCACCAAGGTAAGTTTGTATGTAAATATTACAATAATTTCATGTACATTCTTATATTTCAGCCTATTATATAAATATACTAGCGATGTTAAAATATAAATCGATTATTGGAAGAATGGAAATAAATATAGAGAGAGATCCTGCTGAACATCTGAGAGATCAATGAAATAGAGGGCGTAGCTAGGTCACATGTATGATGCGAGTGCACATCATGTGTACAAGAAAGCTACGAGACACCTAGGTAGCTAGGTCACATGTGTGATACGAGATGTATCCCATGTAGACAAGAGAGCTACGTGAAAGATAAATGTAGCTAGGTCGCATGCGTGATTCTAAGTGAAGGACACCATGTAGACAAGAAAGCTATGAGACAAATCGGCTAGGTCGCATGAGTGGTACTAAGTGTTCACCATGTGTACAAGAGAGCCGAACTAAATGAAGTATGATGGTGGGGATGTGTCAAACCATTAAATATCGAGGATTGATCCGAATTGTTCAACGAGATGGTTTTGTGGTGATATTGTGGTTTGGACCTACACTTTTGGTGAATGAAATGTGGTGAAAATGATTTGTGGTATATACATATATAAGATAAAATGAGGTTAGCATAAAGAATGTGAAAGAGTGAAATTAGCATTAAAACTGTTTTTAGATGGTAGCAGGACCTGATTTTGAAAAATCACCAAAATAGGAGGAATATAATTAGAAGTTGAATGAGATATGAAATTAAAGTTTAATGAGTCTACTTTCATGTAAAAGAAACAGAGAAAGCAAAGGAACTCTATATTTTGAGATATTTACAATTGTATGTGACTTGCTCAGGATGAATATGTGATCCCCTGTTCCAACTTTGAAAAATCATTAAAAATTGTACAAAGCAAATTAAGAAATATAGTTTACATTCCTAAATTCCTCATTGAGACTAGTTTTAAATGAAATAGACTTCAGGGTTGTTTGAATTGTGGACTGAGAGAAATTCAATTCGTAGTGAATAGAGGTCAGATCAGCCGAGCTGTGTAACAGGGAAACTTTAACTAATAAACTGTACTAATCGGCTGAACCAAAAATTATAGAAAACAATTACCAAAAATATTTATGAGTCTAGATTCAGGAAAATTTTACGGATTTGAATTTCGAGTTTTGTAACTCGAGTTATGATTTATTTAGTGAATATGACCTAATGAGACAATTAATCAAAGTGGAATGAATAGTGAAGTTAAAGTAGATATACTTGAATTGTTGTGTAAACATGTTAGATTCTTTAATTAGTATTTACATACTTACTTACTAAGCTATAAGCTTACTTTGTTTCTCTCTTTGTCTTATAGTGTCCTCCGCTTGCTCAGAGTTAAGGATCGTGAAGATCTACCCGCACTATCATACTTTAGGGTATTTGAACTAAACGTTTTGAATTATGGCATGTATAGTAGGCGTAATTATTTTGTTACGTGTCATATTTGTCTAGGTTTAAAATATTAGTTCAGATTCGACCAGCTACTTTGTGCAAGCCATTAAAGTTGGCTAATATTGTTCAAGACATATGTTATATGATGCACTATCAAATTGGATGACATATTTATATCTCGTTATGTTTAATGGTATGTGTTATGTTCGGTAATACATTGTATCTGTTCGCGATGGTAACGGGTAAGGGTGTTACATTTAGTGGTATCGAGCTATGGTTTAGTCGGTTCTGGACTAATAAAGTGTGTGTAAAAGTCTAGCTATACATGCCATAAAAATATTGTGATAGTGTGGTGACTCTGATTATTCTAAACGTGTTTTGTTTTAATATAGTAATGGATCCAAGGACTGCGGTGATGATACTTTAGTAATGCTGCTCGCTCCACAAGGGACCGCTGTGGAAATAGACACGAGACATTGAGACAAGGAGATGAGGCTGGATGCCTTTCTCCAAATGATGAACAATTGGTATACTGAATTTATTCGAGCAAATCCAAATGCTCAACCTCCTCCACCCCTTCTATACCTCGACGATTCTCAGTAGTGCTCAAGGTATAGATTTGGTAAAATGAACAAGCCTCCGGTTGACAAGATTCAAAACAAGGGGAAGAGTTTAGAGCAAAGGTCGATGATGATCCCGAAAAGCGGAATTCGGCTTGAAAATTCTACCGTGTATTTGATGAGCTCTCATGTACACCCGAGGAATGCTTAAAGTGTCTGATCACTTTTTGAGAGATTGACTTACCATCGGTGGAAGACTTTGGTTGCATGGTGCCAAAAGAAAAAGTTACTGGGATTTCTTCCAGAAGAATTTAGAAAGAAATACATAAGTCAGCGATTTATTGATCAAAAACGGAAGGAGTTCCTTGAATTGAAGCAGGGAAAATGTCATAGCGAGTATGAAGCGAATTTGTAAGACTCAGAAGTATGCCCAGGAATGTGTGTCCACCGAGGCTATTATGTGTAGAAGATTTGAAGATGGGCTGAATGAGGATATTAAAGTGCTTGTAGGAATTTTGGAGTTGAAAGAATTTGTAGTATTGGTTGATCGAGCTCTTAAAAGCGAAGAATTGAACAAAGAAAGAAGAAAAGTGCTATTGAGGCTCGAGATGTCGAAAAGACAGATAAGCAAGCCATTTCAATCTCAACCAAAGAGGTCCAAAGAGACAAACCCTCGAATGACAGTTTCAATTGGGGATTCACAGAGATCGTGGTAGAGAATATTCGGGTCTAAAGCTCAAGCTACTTCAAGGCAAGTGTGGGTAATGTGCACCTAAAGCCGAGTGTCGACAATGTGGTAGGCAACATTATGGTGAGTGTTGGGGGACCGAGCGAGCTTGTTTCAAAGGGTTCTCGTGAGCATTTTATTAGAGATTGTCCGGAGAAAGTTAAAGAAGAAAGATTTGAGTGCTAGAGAATACCACCGCTAGTAGAGGTAGACCACAGAAATCTGGAGGTGGGACTAGTAATAACGTGATGAAATATTTAACGGCAAGATCGAAGCTAGAGCACCTGCTAGAGCTTATGCTATCGTGCGAGAAGATGCATCATCTCCGATGTCATTCTCGGTACATTTTCTCTATGATACTATTGTTATTGCATTGATTGATCCCGGTCCACTCATTCCTATATTTGCATGAATTTAGTATCCAATAAAAGTTGCTCGTTGAATTTACGAGTTTCGATTAAAGTGTCGAACCCTTAGGCCAATATGTGCTAGTTGACAAGGTTTGCAAGAATTGCCCATTAATGATTCAAGGTCACTGTTTCCGCCAACTTGATTTTACCATTTGGTGAGTTTGACGTTATCTTGGGAATGGACGTTAACATTGTATGATGCTAAGGTAGATTTTAAACAAAAGACACTAGAGTTGAAATGTGAAAATGGAGAAATTCTAGGGTTGAAACAGATGAATCAAATAAATTGCCTATGGTGATTTTGCACATGTCTCGCGTAAATACATGAGAAAAGGGTGTGAAGCTTATCCGCTTATGTAATGAATATTGAGTTGCCTCAACTGAAATTTGAATCAGATCGATAGTCGTGAGTTTTCGATGTATTTCCGGAGGAATTGCTCGGGTTGCCTCCAACGAGAGATAGATTTTGCCATTGATTTGTTGCCGGTCTTGACCGATCTCGATTGCTCCATATAGAATGGCTCGATCGAATTAAAAGAATTGAAGGCTCGATTGAGGAGTTAATAGACAAGGGATTTGTGAGACCGAGTTTCTCTCCCTGGGTGCTCTGTATTATTCAGAAGAAGAAGGATGGTTCAATGAGACTTTGCATTGATTACCGTCACTTAATAACGTGACTATAAAGAATAAGTACCCATTGCCGAGGATTGATGATTTATTCGATCGTTAAAGGGGGCCACAAGTGTTTTCAAAGATTGATTTGAGGTCTGGTTACTACCAGCTGAGAGTTAAGGAGTCAGATGTACCGAAAACCACCTTTAGGACAAGGTATGGACATTATGAGTTTCTTGTGATGCCTTTCGGCTTAACAAATGCTCCAGCTATATTTATGGACTTAATGAATCGGATCTTCCTACCATATTTGGATAAGTTTGTAGTAGTGTTTATAGATGACATTTAATTTATTCTAGATGAGTCCGAACATGCCGAACACTTGAGAACTATATTGCAGATCTTGAGAGAAAAGAAACTGTTGCCAAGTTTAGTAAAAGTGAGTTCGCTTCGTGAAGTCGGATTTTTGGGACATATAGTCTCGGTGATGGTATTCGGTGGATCCAAGCAAGATTTCTGCGATCGTTGATTGGAAACCGCCCAAGAATGTATCCGAGGTTAGAAGCTTTTAGGCTTAGCCGGTATTATAGACGTTTTGTTGAAGGATTTTCGATGATTGCCTCCTATGACTAAGTTGTTGCAAAAGAATGTTAAGTTTGAATGGACTGATAAATGTCAACAAAGTTTTGAAAAGTTGAAAGCACGATTGATCAAGCACCAATTTTAGTACGAGAGTCGAAAGGAGTTCGTAATTTATAGTGATGCATCGTTGATCGGCCTTGGATGTGTTGATGCAAGAGGGTAAAGTGGTAGCTTATGCTTCGAGACAGCTTAAAACCGCATGAGAAGAACTATCCTCACATGATTTGGAACTGGCACGTTGTTTTTGCCTTGAAAATTTGGCGACATTATTTGTACGTGAAAAATGCCAATTTTTACTGATCACAAAAGTTTGAAGTACTTGATGAATCAAAAGGATCTGAATCTACGACGCAAGATGGCTTGAATTATTAAAGGATTATGATCTAGTGATTGATTATCATCCGGAAAAGCAAATATAGTTCTTGACGCTTGAGCGAAAATTTCTTTTACTTTGATGACCATGAACACGGGTTAGCATTGTCCGATGATGGGTCAATCTTAGCAGAGATGAGAGCTAAACCATTATTTCTCCAGTTGATTTGTGATGCTCAAAAGAATGATAGTGAGTTGTGGATCAAGAGAACTCAATGCAATCGATTCGACTCGATTTTCGAGTTGGACCGAGATCTGCTTGATGTTTCGAGACAGATATGTGTGTCGAAAAACGATAAATTGATTCGTAAAATATTACATGAGCGCACAATGGTGTTTATCTTCATCCCGGTAGCACAAAATGTATAATGATTTAAAGAAGTCGTATTGGTGGCGGTATGAAAAGGACATTTCGAATTTGTAACCAAGTGTTTGATCGTCAACAAGTAAAAGTGAACATCAAGTGCCTTCGTGATTACTTCAACCGTAATGGTGCTCGAGTGGAAATGGGACAAGATTACCATGGATTTTGTAACCGGTTTGCCTTTAACTCCTAAAAGAAGGATGCTGTTTGGGTAGTGGTTGATAGATTAACAAAGTCAGCCACTTTATACCAAGACGTCATCGATTACTCACTTGATAAATTAGCAATTATATATTGTTGAAATTGTGAAGTTGCAGAGTACCTATATCTATAATATCGATAGAGATCCAAGATTTACCTCGAGATTTTGGAAAAGTTACAAGAAGCTTTGGGTACAAAATTGAACTTTAGTACCGCATTTCATCCACAAAGATGGTCAAACGGAAAGAGTAATCCGGTACTCAAGATATGCTTAGATGTTGTTTTAGAATTTGGAGGTAGTTGGGAGAAATATCTATCTTTGATTGAGTTTGCCTACAATAACGCTTATCAATCAAGTATACAAATGGCACCGCACGAGCCTTGTATGGTCGTAAGTGTCGGACTCCTTTATATTGGACCGAGCTTAGTGAGAAAGTTCCGGAGTTGATCTAGTTAAAGAAACCGAAGAGAAAATAAAAGTAATTCGGATTGGAAAGTC
>NW_026440992.1:0-6381 GCF_025698485.1 Gossypium arboreum | reverse complement strand
TTTAAATATGTTATGATGTATATGTGTCGGCCATCGAAAATGGCTCGTAATAGTGAAGTATCAACTTAAACTATTTGCTGTTTGTATATATATATATGGTGTCATGATGTGACTATGAATTGAAATGGGAATGTTGGTCACATGATCAGCCATTGGCATGGTTAAAATGATCATATGTGGACCTATGTAAGGCAAGACTAGTTGGTTCATGGAGACTACAAAATAGGTAAGACCTACCTTAAAACAGATGCTGCCAGCTGCAGTAACGTGAATGTGAAAATCACCAAAATTTGTAGGAATGGTATTAAATAGTGAATCAGCTATGTAAATGAACATTGATGAGTCTATTTTCATATGGAAGAAACGAAATGGTCATAGGAGTTACATGTTAAGAGATATTAAAGCTATTGTGAGACAGGGCCAGAACGGTTTCTGGGTTCCCTGTCGCAACTTTAAAAATTTACTATAAATTATCCAGAAAGAATTAGGAGACATACCTTATATGTACAGATTCCATTTTGAGTGTAGTTTCATTAGAAACAAACGTCACCAGCATTAAAGCCCTGTACAGAGAGATATTCAAGTTATACGACGCGAAGGTCAGAGCAGTCGATCCCTGTAACATGGGTGAATTTAACTAATAAACTGTACCAATTGGCCCGACCAAAAATTCTAGAAATAAATCCATGGATGGATATATGAGTCTAAATTCAGGAAAATTTAAACCAGTTTCCAGTTTTGAAACTCGAGATATGATTTTTAAGGCGACAGTGACGCAGTTTTCCAGCCTGACTGGAAATGTCCAATGGATGGGCAAAACAAGTGAACTTGGCTTTAACCTCGTGTCCACAACCGCGATGGTCTCGGGTTCGGGTGTTACAATTTTATTGTATCGAGCCACGGTTTAGTCGATTCTAGGACTACCGTGAGGTGTTTGGGGTCTAGCTATACATGCCATTAAATTATGAATCGATAGTGTGGTGATTTCGACAATTTGACTTTGAGTTTGTTTATAGCAATGGATCCCGATCCCAACCGAGCAATAGCTGATGATGTGGAGAGTGTGGCGCTGCTCCCGACAAGGGACAACGGCGGACTCTCAACCTATGGCCACAATCCGAATGATGAGGCTAGGCAAGCCTTTTATAGTGTGATGAACGAATGGTTTAATCAATACATTCGAACTAACACGGCTGTCCCACAACCTCCATTCCCGACAAATGCAACCTCCGCACCTACAATACCTCCGAATCGACCAAATATAGTCAAGTAAGCCCCAATGATGGATTCGAAAACATGGGGCCCTGAATTTAAAGCTACGGATGATGATGATGCGAACGAGCTGAATTTTGGTTGGACAACACTATCCGTGCTCGATGAGCTATCTTGTACACCCGATGAGTGCTTAAAGTGTACCATCTCCTTGCACGTGATTCCACCTACTATTGGTGGAGTACTCAAACCCTGGTACCTAGAGGCAAGTGACTTGGGAATTCTTTCAAACCAAGTTCCAAAAAAAAAGTATATCGATCGAGATTCATCGACCAAAAGCGAAGGAATTTCTGATCTTAAGCAAGGTTCTATGTCGGTTACCGACTATGAGCGAAATTTGTGAGGCTTAGCGTCTGGTGAGAATGCATTTAATCCAAGCTATTATGTATAACTTGAGGATGGGCTGAATGATGATATAAGGATGTTGTTGGCATTCTCGAAATCGAGAGATCGTAGTACTTATTGGCGAGCTTGTAAAGTCGAAGAGCTTAGAAAGGAGAAATAAAAAGTGATGTGGGAACTAGAAATTCGAAAGAGGTCCTCGAGAAAGTCTCTTCAACAGGCATCGAAGAGATTTCGAGATGATGTGAACCGGTCTAGAGGCGCTTTGGGCTTTTCTAGGCGAGGACCGATCGACCCTGTGACCACACAGTCACTTGATCGCGATGGTGGAAATGATCGGAGAGAGGGCGGTGTCAACATTGTGGCAAATGGCATTCGGGGGTGTTGGTTTCGTGATCGCTCCTGCATAAGTGTGGATCGGCCGACCACTTTAGGAAGGATTGCGGGATGCTTGAGCAGAATGTGAGTCGAGTGGAAACTGGTGCTACCTTGCTGGGTGGCCACCTAGAAATATGGGCAATGTCGGGCGGTGGAGAGGATCTAGAGATGCTACCATCGGATCCGAGGCTCGTGCTCTGCGGACTTATGCCATATCGCCGGAGGATCTTGCCTCTCGGATGTCATTACCGGTGCTTTCACTCTTTTCAATACTAATGTGATTGCTTTGATTGACGGTTCTACTCAATCTTATATATGTGAAACCTTAGCATCCGTAAGACTTTGCCTATTGAGTCTCTGAGTTTTAATCGGTTGTCAAACCCTTGGGTCATTCGTGCTTGTCAACAAAGTGTGCAAGAAAAGTCCCCTAGTGTTAGGGTTCTTGTTTCGCGGACTTGATGCTTTTGCCGTTCGATGAATTGACGTTATTCTTGGTTTGGATGGGTTGACCATGCCGTCCGGTCATAAATTGCAAAAGCAAGACTATCGATTTGAGGTCTTGTGAATAACGAGATAATTCGGGTTAAGTCTCGGACTTAAGGGGTTGCCGTATGTCTCGGCAATGTTGGCCAAAATATGTAAGAAAAGAGTCGGCGTACCTTGCGTCGTCTTCGATGACAAGGAATCGGAAAAAAACCGAATCGTGCGTGGTTTGTGAATACGGATGTTTTCCGAAGAATTGGGTTTACCACTGTGGAAATAGAATTTGGCATCAATTGGTACTGGTACCACTCCAATTCGATAGCTCCGTATCGTATCACCAAGGAATTAAAGGAGTTGGGCTTCGTTGCAAGAATTGGTGGATAGAGGTTTTGCTCGCTGAGTTTTTGCCTTGTGCGCCGTGTTGTTCGTGAAAAGAAGGATGGAACCATGCGGTTTGCATCGATTATCGTCACTAATAAGCGACAATAAAAACAAATATCCGTTCCCGTATCGATGACATTCGATCAACTAAAGGAACCTCGGTGTTCTCGAAAATAGATTTGAGATCGGGCTATTATCAATTGCGAATCCGAGATTGACGTACCCAAGCGCCTTGAGCGAGATATGGTCACTATGAGTTCCTAGTGATGCCGTTTGGGCTCACTAATGCCCTAACGGTATTTATGGATTTAATGAATCGGATCTTTAGACCATATTTGGATCGATTAATGATCGTGTTCATTGATGACATCTTGGTCTATTCAAAATGAGACCGAACATCTTGAACACTGCGGTTAGTGCTACAAATTTTACGGGATAAGCAATTATATGCTAAGTTACAAGTGTGAGTTACGGTTAGAGAGGTTAGCTTCTTGGGTCATGTGGTATCTGCTCGGGTATTGAGTCGACCGAATAAAATTTCAGCCATACTTAATTGGAAGCCTCCAGGAAATATTCGAGGTTGGACTTTTGGGGCTTAGGTTATTACAAACGATTTGTAAAAACTTCTCAGCGATAGCGCCGGAATGAAACTTCTCAAAAGGATGTTAAGTTCGAATGGAAGAAATGCCAAAAAGTTTCGATCAATGAAACTTATTTGGTAAGCCCCAATTCTAGTGCAACCAGTCGGCAAAGAGTTTGTCATCTATAGGGCGCCTCTCTACTTGGGTTGGTTGCGTATTAATGCAAGAAGGTCGAGTTGTGGCCTTCGTCGAGGCAATTAAAGCCACATGAAAAATTATCCGACTCATGATCTCGAATTGGCGCCATCTATTGTAAAGATTTGGCGACATTACTTATTTGGTGAAAGGTGCCATGTATACTCGGATCACAAAAGTCTCAAATATTTGATGATCCAAAGAGACTTAAATCTGCGACAAAGGCGTTGGCTCATTTTAAAGGATTACATTTGGTCATTGACTATCACGGGAAAGGCGAGTGTGGTTGCGGATGCCTTGAGTCGTAAATCATTATTAAGCTTCTGACGATGAGCGTGCACTTATCTTTGATCCGATGGTGTGTTAGTAGCTGAATTGAAAGCCAAACCACTATTGATACATCAAATTCGAGAGGCTCGGAAAAGTCGACGAGTTGGCGCAAAAGCGAAATTGAGTGTGTTCGAACAAGGATTGAGTTTCAAATCGATGATGACGATTGTTTGAGGTTCAAAAGTTCTGTGTTCCAAAGAATTGAACTCATTTGATAATTAATGAAGCCCATTGTAGCCGAATGGCAATCCACGGGAATCTGAAGATGTACAATGATTTGAAGCGTCGGTTTTGGTGGCATGGTATGAAGTGAGACATCTCAGACTTTGTTTGAGATGTTTAATATGTCAACAAGTGAAAGCGGAACATCGGTGCCTTGAGGATTACTTGACCAATCCACGATCAGGTGGAAATGGGATCGAGTCTGCTGGACTTTGTATCCGGACGCCATTGTCGACAAGTAAGAAGGATCGGTTTGGGTGGTGGTGGATCGATTGACTAAGTCGGCCACATTGTCTCCATCGTCGGATTTTCAATGGACAAATTAGCTGAATTATGCGTTTTCGTTGTGAGATTACAGGTGCCTATTTCCATCGTGTGGGATGAGATCCGAGATTTACCTCGCGATTTTGGAAAAAGTTGCAAAAGCTTTGGGTACCAAGTTGCATTTCAACCGCCTTTCACCCCCAACCGATGGTCAATCCGGCGGATAATTGGATACTTGAGGATATGTTAAGATGTTGCGTCCTCGAGTTTAGTGGTTCATGGGAGCGGTATTTGGTTGATTGAATTACACAACAACGCTTTCAATCAAGTATTAAGATGGCACCCTGAGGCCTTATGCGATTAAATGGGACACCATTGTTTTGGGAGCTCGGTGAAAGCAAGATTTTGGGTGGATTTGATTAGGGATCTGAGCGAAGTGAAAGTAATCGTGAAAGTCTAAAGATAGCCTCCGATCGTCGGAAAGCAGCGGACTAAGCGTAAGGATATCAAGTATCGGTGGGTGATAAAGTGTTTCTCAAGGTATCGCCTTGGAAAAAGATACTCAGTCGGCCGTAAGGGCAAGTTGAGCTGAGGTTGTTGGGCCATATGAGATATCCGATCGAGTCGATCCGGTGGCATATCGTTTGATTTTGCCCCGAACTCGAAAAGGTTCACGATGTCTTTCCGTTTCGATGCTTGATGCTATAGATCCGATCCATCCGTGATTAGTCCATCGAAATTGAAATTCAAGCTAATATGAGTTATGAGGAAGAACCGATTCGTATCCTATCACGAGAAGTGAAAGAGTTGTGAAACAAGCGGGTTCGCTAGTAAAAGTGTTATGGCTCAAGCGGGATAGAAGAAGCTACTTGGGAGGCGAGAAGTCTATGGAAGGCGATATCCAAACCTATTTAGGTAAATTTTGGAGGACGAAAATTTCTTAAGTGGGGAGAGTTGTGACCCAAAATTGACCCTAGTGGAAGGTGGTCTCGGGACCACAAAGAGCATAAAAATAATTAAAAATTTATTTTGATGCCTATAATATGTGTGTGCTCATGTATGACATTTTATGATGATTGATTTAGTGTTATAAGGGTGAATTCCACAAGAAAGGACTTAGTAATGAACTTTGAAAGTATGATAGGAAATGTGTGATGACTAATTAAAGCATGCATGCAAAATAATGGACTTGCATGTCAAATTCCCCTTTATAGGTGGTGCGGCCATGACAAGGGAGGATGGGCTAAACATGTCATGAAACATGTTTTGTTGGTGCATTAGGGTGAAATAATAAACAAAGGTGTATGGGTGATAAAAAAATGAAAAAAAAATGTGTGTAGTGTGGTAATCCCCCATTCGTGAGTTGTAGAGAAGGAAAGAAAAAAATTTTGTTCATCCTTTCTTTAAGCCAAAACTAAGGAAGAAGGAGGATTTTTGCTTCATGCTTGGTTTGGAAGAGATCTAGAAGGAGATTTGGCTAAGTTTGCATCAAGATTAAGGTATGTATGAGGTTGTGTTAGGAGTTTCATGCATGTTTTGGTTGCTAACTTGATGTGCATGTTAGCATGGCTCAAATCTTTGTTAAGCCATGGAAATGGTATTTGGCCAAAGTTGTTATGGTGATAAAGCCATTGCATGCTAAGTGTGAAGCTTGATGATGATGCATGCAATGATGGATTATCTACTCTTGAGTAAGATTTTGAGCTTTCTTTTTGTTTTATCATGATTGAAGTTGAAAAGGAGCATGATTGTCATATTACCATGATGCATTCATGAGCATGGTTCATGCTTCTTGCATGTTAGTTAAAATTTGTGTTTTGGATGGCTATGGACACCTTGAAATTGACCATGCTCATATATGTATATATATGTTTGCACATGATGTTTTGGTTATGAGGAAGTGATGAATAAGTTTGTTTAAAGAAGAAGATGT
>NW_026440991.1:0-6937 GCF_025698485.1 Gossypium arboreum | reverse complement strand
GAAAAGTTTGGTGCTGATTATCACCCGAAAGGCTAATGTGGTTGTGGATGCCTTAAGTCAGAATCATTATTCGCTTTTACGAGCGATGAATGTGCACTTGTCTGCTCGATCCGACAATGTGTTAGTAGCTGAATTGAAAGCCAAACCATTATTGATACATCAAATTCGTGAAGCTCAAAAAGTCGATTTACGAGTTGGTCGCAAAACGGCCGAGTGTGTTCCAACAAGGACTCGAGTTTCAAATCGATGATGACGATTGTTTGAGGTTCAAAAGTCATCTGTGTGTTCCAAAGAATTCGTAACTTATTTCGATAATTCGACGAAGCCCATTGTAGCCGAATGGCAATCCACCCGGGAGTACGAAGATGTACAACGATTTGAAACGCTCGTTTTGGTGACATGGTATGAAACGAGACATCTCCGACTTTGTTTTGAGATGTTTAATATGTCAACAAGTGAAAGCGAACATCAAGTGCCTTCGGATTACTTCACCATCACGATACCCGAGTGGAAATGGGATCGAGTCACAATAGACTTTGTATCCGGACCGCCATTGTCGCAAGTAAGAAGGATGCGATTTGGGTCGTCAGAGATAGATTGACTAAGTCGGCTCACTTTGTCCTCAGACGCGGGTTTTTCAATGGACAAACTAGCCAATTGTACGCTTTCGATTGTGAGATTACACGGGTGCCTATTTCCATCGTGGTTGGATAGAGATCCGAGATTTACCTCGCGATTTTGGAAGAAGTTGCAAGAAGCTTTGGGTACCAAGTTGCATTTCAAGACCGACCTTTCACCCCCAAACCGATGGTCAATCCGAGCGGATAATTCAGATACTTGAGGATATGTTAAGATGTTGCACCTCGAGTTCAAGGGTTCATGGGAACGGATTTGCCTTTGATTGAATTCGCCACAACAATAGTTTTCAATCAAGTATTAAGATGGCACCTCTACGAGGCTTTGTACGGCCGTAAATGCCGACGCCATTTTTTTGACCGAGCTTTGGAAAGCAAAATTTTCGGGTGGATTTGATTAGAGATGCTGAATGTAAAGTGAAAGTAATCCGTGAAAGTCTCAAGATAGCCTCCGATCGCCGAAGTCGACGCTGGTCTCAAACGAAAAGACATCGAGTATCGTGGAGATAAAGTGTTTCTAAGGTTTCGCTCGGGAAAAAGATACTGGATCTACCGTAAGGGCAAGTTGAGCCCGAGGTTCATTGGGCCATATGAGATATCCGAGCGAAGTCGGTCCAAAGGGCATATCATCCGATTTTGCCCTCGAACTCGAAAAGATTCACGATGTCTTTCATGTTCGATGCTTCGACGCTATAGATCCGATCCATCGCACAAGATTAGTCCATCGAGGTTGAAATTCAAGCCAATATGAGTTATGAGGAAGAACCGATTCGATCCTATCACGTGAAGTGAAAGAGTTGCTAAACAAGTGGGTTCCGCTTAGTGAAAGTGTTATGGCTCAAACACGGATAGAAGAAGCTACTTGGGAAACCGAGAACTCTATGAAAGAGCGATACCCAACCCTATTTACTCGTAAGATTTTCTGGGACTAAAATTTCTTAGTGGGGAGAGTTGTGACACCTAAAATTGACCCTAGTCGGGATGTGGTTTCGGACTGATTAAAACCGAGGCATAAAAATAATTTAAAATTTATTTTGATGCCTATGATATGTGTTAATTTGTGTGTGACATTTTGATGTTTCGATTTAGTGTTATAAATGTGAATTTCACTAGAAAGGACCTAGTAGTGAACTTTGAAAGTATGATGGGGAAATGTGTGATGACTAGTTGCTCATGCATGCAAAAATAAGGGATTTGCATGTCAAATTTCCAACATGAAGTGGCCGCCATGGCAAGAGAGATGGGCAAAACATGTCATGAAACATGTTTTGTTGGTGCATTAGGAAGAAATAATAAACAAAGGTGTATGGGTAAGAAAAGAATGAAAAAAATGTGTGTGAGTGTGGTATTCTCCATTGCCGTGAGTTGTAGAGAAAGAAAGAAAATTTTGTTCATCCTTTCTTTGAGCCAAAACTAAGGAAGAAGGAGGATTTTTGCTCCATTTTTTTGTTTGGAAGAGATCTAGAAGGAGATTTTGGCTATACTTGCATCAAGATTAAGGTATGTATGAGGTTGTGTCATGAGATTCATGCATATTTTAGTTGCTAACTTGATGTTCATGTTAGCCATGGTTCAAATCCTTGTTATGCCACTGAAATGGTATTTGGCCAAGGTTGTTATTGTGTTGAAGCCATTGCATGCTAAATGTGAAGCTTGCTAATGATGCATGCAATGATGGATTGACTACTCTGAAATTTCTTTGTAGCAATCTTGAGTAAGACATTGAATTCTTTGTTTAACCATGACTAAGTTGAAAGAGTATGGTTGTGATGTATTCGGCCATGGTGCATTCATGAGCATGATTTATGCTTGTTACTTGATTGGTAAAATTTGTGTTTGGATGGGTATGAACCCTTGAGATCTCGCCTTGCACCTATATGTGTATACATGTTTGCACATGATGTATTGGCATGACATATATACTATTTCAAGGTATATATTTGCTTGTGATGATGTTTCTTATGAAGTACATGAGAGATGTGTATTGAGCTACAATATGTAATGCGTTAGTTAGTAAAATGCATGCTGTTTTGTGTGGTATTATGCATAATTGGCCTCAACATGGACATGCATATTCGCCACATGAGGGAAATTGTGTGCATGCATTCGGTTAGAGGCAAGCATATTGATGCCTATTCTTGGCTTAGAAAATTCGCTAAGAGGAATATTAACTAATGTGTTGAGTTCGATTCGTGATTTCGTATATGTGACTTTGATGCCTAATGAGCATAGATATTGGCTAGGTATCTTGAATTCTCTTTGATGCTCAAATGATAAAACCAATTTATTTGTTAAATTAAGCTCAAGAGCAAAGGGAGCTAAATCCGATAAGGGAAGGAAAAAGTCGTCGAATAGTCTCAAATCGCTCGACCACGTCCGAGGTAAGTTTTCGAGTATCAAACTTAGATTTTGATTCGATTGAATGAAGTAATAAGCAATTGAATTTGTGCCCTTGTATGTGGCCATTGAGCCTAAATGATATTTTTGCTAAGTGAATTGTGCATAAAAGTTGTGTTATGAAATTGAAACAAAGATGTGTATGAATGTTCGAGTGATATCCGCCAAGCCCGAAGGCAATTGTGCAATTAGATATCTCGGCTAAGCCCAAGGCAATTGTGCGAGTTATGATATCCGGCTCAAGCCCAAGGCAATTGTGCAAACCAGATATCCGTTAAGTCCCAAGGCCTTTGTGCGGGCTACCATAACCGGCTATGTCCCGAGGGCGCTTGAACGAGTAGCTATATCCGGATAAACTCAAGGTATGTGATTCGAGATCTTTGAACTTGCTGTAAAATTTTCAGTTAATACGCTGTGAAATTCCCAACAACACAGTACTTGCTTGTGTGCTTTGCACACTATGAGTAAGTGTATGTGCGATTCGCTCCGATGATAAATGAGTTATCGGCCTTGACTAAGCCGTTATTAGTGTATGAATATAAGAGTTGGGATTGTGAAGTAAGCATGTCTTTGAGAAATTGTGCATATGAATTATTGTTTAGCTACTTGAATGCTATGCTTTGGTTGTGTGTATATTATGGCTCAAACTTACTAAGCATAAATTGCTTACTCCGCTTTCTTTGTTTCTCTGCTTATAGATTTTGCTCACAATGATCGGATTCGGATCATAGAAGTTGAAGTCAACCACACTATCAAAGCCCTTTTGGTACTCCTTTAGTTGAGTTTTGGATATGGCATGTATAGGACTACTCGTTGTTTTTAAGTACTTGTGATGTATATGTGTGCCATGCTAAAATGGTTCGTAAAAAGTGGAGTATGGAATTTGACCATATGTGGTTTGTAATTATATTTGGTTTCATGATGTGATTATGGTTTGAATGAGAGAGTTGGTCACATGATCAGCCATTGAATGGCTAAATATGATCATATGTTGGACCTAAGTATGACTAGACTATAGTTGGTCCTTGGGAACTACAATATAGGTAAAGCCTACCTTAAAAACAGATGCTGCCAGCTGCAGTGACGTGGATGTGGAAAATCACCAAAATTTGTAAGAATGGTTTTAATTAAGTGAATAAATTATGCAATCGAACCTTGACGAGTCTATTTTCATATGAAAGTAACGAAATGATCATATGAACAGTATACCGAGAGATATTAAAGTTCTCGTGAGACAGGGCCAGAACGGTTTCTGGGTCCCCTGTCGTGACTTTGAAAATTTACCATAAATTATCCAGAATGAATTAGAAGTCATGCCTTATATGTTCAGATTCCTTTTTGAGTCTAGTTTCATTAGAAACAAACGGCATCAGTATTGCAACCCTGTACAAAGAGATATTCAAGTTGTAACGCGCGAAGGTCAGTGTAGTCGACCCCTGTAACATGGGTGACTTTAACTAATAAACTGTACCAATTGGCCCGACCAAAAATTCTAGAAATAAATCCATGGATGGATATATGAGTCTAAATTCAGGGAAAATTTACAGAATCAGTTTCTGAGTTGTGAAACTCGAGATACGCTTTTTAAGGCGATAGCGACGCAGTTTTCCAATTTTGCCTGAAATGTCAAATTGGTCGGTGCCATAAGTGGTTTTAGCTTGTTAACCTCGTGTCCGCTAATCGCAACGGTCTCGGTTCGGGTGTTACAATTTTATTGGTATCGAGCTAGGTTTAGTCGATCCTAGGACTACCGTGATATGTTTGGGGTCTAGCTATACATGCCATTAAGTGATAAATTGATAGTGTGGTGATTTACAACTTGAGGTTGTGTTTGTTTATAGCAATGGATCCCGATCCCAACCGAAAGCAATAGCTGATGATGTGGAGAGTGGCGCTGCCCCGCCAAGGGACAACAACCAGCATTTCAACCTATTGCCAGAATCCAATGATGAGGCTAAAGCCTTTTATAGTGTGATGAATGATTGGTTTAACCAATACATTCGAACTAACACTACTGCTCCACAACCTCCATTCCCTAATAATGCAACCTCAAGACCTACAATACCTCCAGAATCGACAAGTAAGGTCAAGTAAGCCCTCAATGATGTAATTCAAAACATGGGGCTACTAATTTAAAGCTACGGATAGCGACGATGCCGAGCAAGCTGAATTTTGGTTGGACAACACTATCCGGTGCTCGATGAGTTATCATGTACACCGATGAATGCTTAAAGTGTACTATCTCCTTGCTACGCGATTCGCCTACTATTGGTGGAGTACTGACTCGTGGTGTCTAGAGAGCAAGTAACTGGGAGTTCTTCCAAACCGAATTCAAAGAAGTATATCACGAGATTATGGACCAAAACGAAAGGAATTCTTGATCTTAAGAAGGTTCCATGTCTGCTACATCGACTACTAACGAAAATTTGTGAGGTTTGGCCGCGCGCTGAATGTATTTCTTCGTAGTCGTGATGTAAACGCTCAAGATGGACCTAATGATGATATAAAGCGGTATGTTGGCATTTTGGAAACCGAGAGTTTGTGGCTCTTGTCGAGCGAAAGGCAAAGCCGAGGAGCTCAAGATGGAGAAAAGAAAAGTCAAGGGAGCAAGGAGTTTCAGAAGAGGTCTTCGGGAAGCCCTTCCCAACTATCAAAGAAATTTAGAGATGGCTTAGGCCGGTCTGAGACACTTCGGCTTTTCTAGACGAGATCGCGATCGCCCCCTATGGGCACACGAGTCACTTCGATCGCCAGTGTTGGCAATGATCATGAGATGTAACTGAGTGCCAATATTGTGGCAAATGGCATTTCGAGTTAGATTCCGTGACCGCCTCTATAAGTGCGGATCACCGATCATTTCATTAAGGATTGCCCGAGTTTATCTCGAACAAAACGTAAATCAAAGTGGGAACCCGTGCTACCACAACTCGAGGTAGGCCACCTAGAAATATGGGCAATGCTAGTGCGGTCGAGAGGATCTAGAGATGCTACCATCGATCCGAGGCTCGTGTTCTCGCTAGGACTTATGCCATACGCCGACGTGAGTATGCTTCCTCGCCGATGTTGTCACCGTACTTTTACTCTCCTTTACACTAATGTGATTGCTTTGATTGACCCCGGTCCTACTCATTCTTATATATGCAAACCTTAGCATCCAAAGAAGACTTTGCCCATTGAGTCTACCGAGTTTGTAATTCGGTGTCAAACCCTTGGGTCATTACGGTTTGTCAACAAAGTGTGTAAGAAAAGTCCCCTAGTATTCCGAGGTTCTTGTTTTTCTACGGACTTGATGCTTTTGCCGCTCATTTAATTCGACGATATTCTTGGTTTGGATTGGTTGACCATGCACGATGCGGTTGTAAATTGCAAAAGCAAGACTATTGATCCGAGGTGCTAAATAACTAGATAATTTGGGATGAGTCTACGGACTTAAAAGGGTTGCCACCGAATATCGCAATGTTGGCCCGTAAATATGTAAGAAAATGGTGCGGCGCACTTTGCGATGTGCTCAATGACAAGGAGTCGTAAAAGAAACCCAATCGCTGCTGGTTTGTGAATACCGGATGTTTTCCCAAGAATTGCCGTTTACCACCTGCTCGGAAATAGAATTTGGCATCGAATTGGTACCGTACCACTCCATTTGATAGTCTGATCGTATGGCACCAACGAATTAAAGGAGTTGAAAGCTCGCTTGCAAGAATTGGTGGATAGAGGTTTTGCTCGCCGAAGTTTCTTGCCTTGGTGCGCCAAGGTTGTTTGTGAAAAGAAGGATGGAACCATGAGGTCAGATCGACTATCGCCGCCTTAATAAAGCGACGATAAAGAACAAATATCCGCTATCACAGACGACGATTTGTTCGATCAATCAAGGGAGCTTTGTTCGAAAATAGATTTGAGATCGCTAT
>NW_026440990.1:0-6187 GCF_025698485.1 Gossypium arboreum | reverse complement strand
GACCCCCTTCAAATCGTTGTACATCTTCGATTCCGGTGGATTGCCATTGGCTACAATGGGCTTCGCTCAAAATTATTGGAATAAGTTCCAATTCTTTGGGACACAAGATTCCTTCAACCTCAAACAATCATCATCATCGATTTGAAATTCCGAGTCCTTGTTCGAACACACTCATCCCGCTTTGCAACCAACTCATCGTCGACTTTCTCGAGCTTCACGAATTTGACGATCAATAATGGTTTGGCTTTCAATTCAGCTACTAACACATTGTCGGTAGGATAGACAAGTGTACATTCATCGTCATAAAGCAAATAGTGATTTCGCTTAAGGCATCCGCAACTCACATTACCCCTTCCCGGTGATAATCAATGATGAGCTCATAATCTTTTAACAACTCGAGCCATCGCTTTTGTCGCAGATTTAAGTCTCTTTGGGTCATCAAATATTTGAGACTTTTGTGATCCGAATACACATGGCACTTCTCACCAAATAAGTAATGTCGCCATATCTTTAAGGCGTAATACGATGGCGACCAATTCGAGATCATGGGTCGGATAATTTTTCTCATGTGGCTTTAATTGCCTCGACGATAGGCCACAACTCGCCTTCTTGCATCAATACGCAACCCAACCCAAGTAGGGATGCGTCACTATAAATGACAAACTCTTTGCCCGATTCGGTTGCACTAGAATTGGGGCTTCAACAAATAAGCTTTCATTGATCGAAACTTTTCCGACATTTCTCCGTCCATTCAACTTAACATCCTTTTGGAGTAGCTTCATCATTGGCGTGCTATCGCCGAGAAACCTTTTACAAATCGTCGGTAATAACCGCAAGCCCCAAAAGCTCCTAACTTGTAACATTCCTTGGTGGTTTCAATCGATCGGGCTGAATTTTGTTCGTCCACCCGACACCGGCGCGACACCACGTGCCCCAAAAGCTAACCTCTTTCAACCAAAATTCACATTTATCGAACTTTTGCGATAATCGCTATCTCGTAAGATTTGCAACACTAGCCTCAGTGTTCAAGATGCTCGCTTCATCTCTGAATAGACCAAAATGTCATCGATAAATACAACTACGAACCGATCCAAGTATGGCTCGAAAATTCTATTCATTAAATCCATAAACACCGTAGGGCATTAGTGAGCCCAAACGGCATCACCAAGAATTCGTAGTGACCGTATCTCATTCTAAAAGCGGTTTTGGTATGTCCGATTCTCGACCTCAACCGATAGTACCTCGACCTCAAATCTATCTTTGAAAACACCGAGGCTCCCTTTAATTGATCAAACAAATCGTCAATTCGGTGCAATGGATATTTATTCTTTATCGTCACTTTATTGAGTTGACGATAGTCGATGCACAACCTCATGGTTCCGTCTTTCTTCTTCACAAACAATACAAAAGCGCCTATGGAGAAAAACTCGAGCTAAACCTCTATCCCAATTCTTGCAATTGAACCTTCAATTCCTTTAATTCGCTAATGCCATACGACACGGGCTATTGAAATCGGCAGTAGTACCCGTACAACTTCGATGCGAATTCCACTTCTAACCGTGGCAATCCTCGAACTCCTCGTGAAAACATCTCAATACTCACAAACCACGGTACCGATTCGAAGTTTCTTTCCGCTCTTTACTTCCAAACACATACGCAAGGTATGTTTCACACCCTTTTTCACATACCTCCGAGCGTCATAGAAGATATTATCGCATGCCTTTTAAATCAAGAGACTCGACTCTGACTACCTCATTATTTGCACTCCTCAAATCAATGGTTTTCCTTTGCACCCACCACTGATCATGTACGGTCAGCCAATCCATACCAAGAATAACATCAATTCATTAAATGGTAGAAGCATCGATCGTCGAAAACAGATTCTCGAATTATTAGGGGCATCTCTTGCACACTTTATCAACGAGCACGTATTGACCCAAAGGGTTTGACACTGAATTATTAACTCAAGAGACTCAACGAGAGTCTTACGGATGCTAAGGTTTCACACATATGAGTGAGTAGAGCGGGTCAATCAATGCAATCACAATAGTATCAAAGAGAGTAAAAGTACCAAAGGATAACGTGGAGGATGCCTCCCCTTGGCGGATGGCATATGCCTAGCAGAGTACGGGTCTCGGACGACACCGATAGAGGCTCCCTCTGAACCACCCCTACCTCCAGAGACCGGGGCCTACCCCCTGGCGCTCCACTAGGTCTTGCACCGCCTTATTCCTCCTCATCTAGCTCCGGAATTCTAATGAAGTGGTCCTTCAACCGCATCCATAAAAGCCCTATTAAGATTTCCCCAACATTCACCTAGGTGTCGCCTTCCACATTGGGGATTCGTCTCTCTTGACATTATTGCCCACACTAGCTATGGCTGAGTCCGCCAATGGTCCCTAATGGAAATTCCCGCCCCGATTCACGGGGTGTCCTCCTAACTTTTACACCGAGAACGGATTTACTTCCGATCTTTACTTTAATCTCTTGCATCAAATTCATTCTTCTTCTCCTTCCAAGTTCTTCCGCTTTGCTCTCGACTAGTGTCAAACCCTTTATCTCCAAAATTCCCACTAGTAACTTTAACTCTTCATTCAATCCTTCTTCAAATCTTTTGCACATCGCAACCTCATCACCACACATCCTGGATTACCGATTAAGTCTTACAACTCATGTTCAGATTCAGAATTGGCCATCCCTTTTGCTTGAGTTCCAAGAATTTTACGCTCGATCGATGAACCTTGATAATGTATTTCTTTCAAATTTGGATTGGAAGAAATCCCAAGTAACTCGCTCATTTGGGACTATGGAAATTAAAGTCCTCCACCAATAGTAAGTCGAGTCTCGAAAAGGATATAGCACACTTAAGACATTCATCGGGTGATGATAGCCATCTAACACTCTAATGGTGTTATCGAGCGTAACCTCTTTTCAGATCATCGAATTATGGCCTTGAACTCCTCGCCCCACGCTTCCTAATCAAGTCCAGTGGTTTACTCAATTTGCTGTGATCAGAATCGAGGCATTGCGCTCTTGGGGTGGAGTATTTAAATTGGAATGGTTGGTCACCGGTTGGTTGCATATTGGCGACCCACTCATTCATCATGGTGAAGAAGGCTTGTTTCCTCTTCATTTTGATTATTCATGATGATCGAGGCTCAACGGCGTTGTCCTCTTGCGAGCAGCCGCACACTTTCAACGCCATCCGCCAAGGGTCTCTACCCCGTTCCATTGCTAATCAAAACAAAAATTCCAACCGTCAAGTCATCACATTATTAAGCCTAACAATTTGGCATGTATAGTTAGATACACGCCTATGGTAGTCCTAGAACCACTAAACCATAGCTCGATACTAATAAAATTGTAACACCCCTAACTCGAGACCGACGCTGGTGTCGGACACGAGGGTTAACGCCAAACCCTCTCAAGATACCAACCGCTTGACATTACCAGTCAGGTTGGAAAACGCGCCACCGTCGCCTTAAAATCATATCTCGAGTTTCAAAACTCGAAACTGGTTTCGTAAATTTTCCTGAATTTAGACTCATATACCCATCCATGGATTTATTTTTAGAATTTTGGTTGGGCCAATTGGTACAGTTTATTAGTTAAAGTCACCCATGTTACAGGGACCGACTGCTTGACCTTCGCGGTTACAACTTGAATATCTCCCTGTACAGGGCTTTAATACTGGTACCGCTGTTTCTAATGAAACTAGACTCAAAATGGAATCTTTACATATAAGGCATGACTCCTAGTTCTTTCTGGATAATTTATGGTAAATTTTCAAAGTCGCGACAGGGGACCCAGAAACTGTTCTGGCCCTGTCTCACGAGAACCTTAATATTTCTAGATACCGCTATATGGTCGCTTTCGTTTCTCCATATAAAAAATAGATTCATCAAGGTTAAGTTCCATAATTTAATCACTATTTAATTCTACTTCTACTATTTTTAGTGATTTTTCAATCTCATCTCACTGCTGCTGTCCGCAACAGTTACTGCAAGACTATGCCAATTTCATGAATTTTTCCTGGCCTTAATCATCCATCATACACTACACAAATTATGGCCACCTTATCAAAATTTGAGTTTCTAAGACTGTCATAGGTTCTAGCATCCCACTCGACAACCACATAGGCCATTTTCACATGGCTTAAAGTTTACAACCCACAATTCGACAAAATATAATAGCCTATACATGCCAAATGTTCTTCAACAACAAAAACAATACCACAAGATTTCAGCTGGATGATTTCAACGACGGTCCCGATCAACGAAACAATACGAGTCCGAGAGACCTAAAATGGGTGACAAGAAAACACCGAGTGAGTTTACAACTCAAGAAGTCATAAGCATTCATCAATCCACCGATAAAGTTACTACAACATGAAACAATAAACGAGGCTAGGTACTCATCCATATCGAATCTATACCAAGTCATACATCCACATTTCATATTCTACACAACAAGATATTTGAGGCATTTTCACACACTAACTCATTTCCACCACAATCATACAATTTCAATCATCACATAGATTTAAGGTTTACCAAATTCAACCCCGAGCATGAACATATTTTCTATTCATCATGAGCTCGAGGTACTTACCCGATCCGCTGTCCGGATTAGTTTCGATAATGTCGCACACTCGCTAATTGTAATGCAAGAGCATATAGTGAATCCGCACACTTAGTGCTATATGTATTCAACTCGCAACTTTAGTGCTATATAATCAAACTCGCACACTTAGTGCTGTACAATTTAAACCCGACACTTAGTGCCAATCTTGTCACCGTGTCCATTTATACCCGCACACTTAGTGCCAGACCAATACCTTATGTATTTTGCTGCCTTTATACATTCAACAATGGCATCATTCCATACACACACATTTCCATTTACACACCAACTCATTTAAACACATTTGCATATATATATTGATCATTTAAATCAACACCAAATATACGCTTAATGACTTACCTTGTGTTGGGTAAAAAAACCAAGTCGGCTACTCGATGACCTTCGCCTTTCCCTTGCTTGATTCTCCTTCTTTAACTCCTTGAGCTTAATCAATAAATCAACTAGTTTAACCTCTTGCTAAACATTCATAATTCAATTACACATGCATATGTATGTTTGTATATTCGCAACCATCCTCACTTATTTCCCATTTGGTCAACAATCTAAGCCAAGATAAGGCTTCAATATGGTTGTCTAACCAATACATGCACACCAATCTACTTCCTTTGGCCGAATATGCATGTCTATGTGGAGGCCAATTTTACACTTAATACTACACAAAAAAACAGCATACATTTTCCTAATTAACGATTACATATTGTAGTTCTATACACATCTCTCATTTATTTCATAACCAAACAACATCACAAGCAAATAGACACCTTAAAATAGTATGCATGTCATACCAATTCATCATGCAAACATATATTCATGTAGGTGCAATGGTCAATTCTCAAGTGGCTTATATCCAAATATACACACATATCCAAAGCTTAAATCTTACTTACCATGCAACATGCATGAATCATACTTATGGATATAACATGGTCGAATACCACAACACCATACCGCTTCAATTTGGTCATGGTTAAACAAAGAACTTAGTATCTCATTCAAAATGCTAAAAGAAAATCTAAGAATCCCCTAATCCACCATCACATGAATCATTATCAAGCTTGATATTTAGCATGCAATGGCATTAACACCATATTCACTTTGGTCAATTTCATTCCCATGACATAACAAAGATTTGAACCATGGGCTAACAAGAACATCAAGCTAGCAACTAAAATATACATGAATCTCATGGCAAAACATCAAACTTACTCTTAATCTAGGTACAAGTATGGCCAAACCTCCTCCTAAACCTCTTCCAAACCAACATGAAACAAGAATTCCTTCCTTCTTCCTTAGAATTTTCAGCCCAAAGGAAATGAAAATGATGAACAAAATTCTTCTTTCTTTCTCCACACTCACCAGAATGGGCATGCATGAGACCATTTTTTTTTTTTTTTTTTTGTTCCCTTTCATTATTAAATTCCCATGCTCACTATTTTATTTTTTTCTTACATACACCATTGTCCCAACATGTTTTATGACATGTTTTTACCCATAATCTCTTGTCATGGGGCCACTAACTATTGGGGGAAATTTGACAATTTTG
>NW_026440989.1:0-50337 GCF_025698485.1 Gossypium arboreum | reverse complement strand
TTATTTAATCAAATATTCAATCAAATTCATCCAAAAACACATAAATAGGTAAATTACACTTTTTCCCTAACATTTCACATTTTTTACAATTTAGTCCCTATTTCATAAAAACACATGAATATTCAAAATTTGAATACACCCATGTTAGGCCGATTTACCCATAGTACATATAATCCCATATGTTTCATTTATTTCATGTTTTGACCCCTCAATTTACAAAATTCACAATTTAGTCCAAAATAGACATTTTTATAAAAAATCATTTAATTAAACTTGACAATCTAACAACATATATTTATTTTTCATCATCAAACACAAAAATAATCAAGATATCAACAATGATAATTGAATTACATCATCAAATTCAAAAATTCAAGCATGGGCTATGTAACAGTCCAGTTTTGACCCTAGTCAAAATAGTGGTTTCGAGACCATATATCAAAATCAGAAAAATAGTTAAATATTATTTTTTGTGCTTATGATATGTGAATGAGCATGTGTGAAAATCTCGTATAGAAATTTGAATGTTTGTGTGCTTAATTTTGAAAAAGGACCTAATTCCATAAAATGTAAAAGTTGTCTGCTATTTGTTAAAAATGGCTATTTGATTTGGCTTTATGATTGTGAGGTCCTTTATGATGTTATTTGACCATTGAATGAATTAAATGACATAGTTGGACATTAGATAGTGGAATTCTAATAAAAATAGCAAGGCTAAAATGGTAAAATGAATATAATTGTTTATCAATTATAAAAAATCATGGAAATGGTGCATTTTGTCATCTTCTTTGTCGAAATTGAAGAAACAAAAGCTCGTGTTTATGTGTTTGAAGCATTTGGCCAACATCTAGCTTGATAATTTCTACATTTTTGTAATCGTTGCTTCGTATATTATAAAGCCCATGTCTTAATTTTTGATTTTGATGATGATTTTGAAATGTTCCATGGATGAATTCATGAGCTTTATGTTGTTAATTGATGAAATATGAAAGTTTGATATTGGGTTTATATGTTTTGTCTTTGGATTTTTGATGATTTTGAGTAAAATGGGCTAAATTGTAAAAATGTTATTTTGAGGGACTAAAATGTGAGATAAATGAAATGTATGGACTTGTATGAGAGCTATGAAAATTCGGCTAAGCTTGTGTACAAGCAAAATATGTGTATTTTGTGATTTTGTGAATTAGGGACTAAAATGTCAAAATGTGAAAATGTGAGGGCTAGTTTGCAAATTACCCTACATATGTGTTTATGGATTGTTTTGAATGAATTTATGGTTGAATAAGTTAAATTTTAATTTATATAGATCAAGAATTAAAGAAAACTCTGGGGAAAGTCGAAAGTTGTCGAGAAACCGATTTCATTCACTTGAATTCGTACGAGGTAAGTCAATATACAATAAATGTGTTTAATTGAATTATTATTATTCATTTGATAATGAATTGTGATAAATGAATGTCTGAGCTAAATATATGCTATCCAAGAAAGAATCAACAAAGTTCTGACATCTGAAATGCCCCGTACGAACCTTAGGAATAGTTAGGATACATATGTCATGACATAGGATTGCATTATGTGATTTCGTGTAAGACCATGTCTGGGACATCGGTATCGTATCTGATTTCATGTAAGACCCTATCTGGGACAGTGGCATCGATGTTTGATTACATGTGATACGTGATATTCGTGACAGGTTTTAAATATTTATAATGAATAGTTCTTGAAACTAACTATTATCATGATGAAGGCAAGTGTACCTATCGAATAGTAGTATAGCTTTAGCAAGACTGGATTGTCAAACCCAAAGGAACTAAAAGTACTAGTAATAACTGTTTTTTTATTATCTAGCCTAAGAATAATGGGTTTGTTTTTATTAACTAATTAACTAAACTAAGAATTCATAGAAAATAGAATTGGGGAATTACTTTTGGAAAAACAATTGAATTAAGACAATACCTAAGGAAAAATCCACCTAAACTTCACTTGTTATTTGACTATGAATCGGACGATTTATTCATTTGACTTGATCTGTAGAAGTCCCTAAGTTATATTATTATTCCTCTCGATACTAACAACGTCTAATCCTAGGTTGAATAATTGAAATCTCTTTCTAATTAACTCCCTAGGGTTTCATTAACTCGATCTATGGATCCCCTTATTAGGTTTCACCCTTATCTGGCAAAATCTTGTCACCCTATCTCCAGGCGCGCAATCAACTCCGCTTAATTATGACAAATGTACTCTTAGATAGGGTCTATTTTTCTTCTGAATAAGAGCTTAACTTGAATTAATATCCTGGAATATCAAGACAAGAATTGAGAACACATAATTAAGAACAAGTCAAATATTTATCATACAATTTAGATAATAATAACAAGATCTATCTTAGGTTTCATTCCTCTTAGGTATTTAGGGGGTTTTAGTTCATAACTAAAAAGGTAGACATCTCAGAAGAATAATGAATACAAGACATAAAGAAGAACCCAAAACTCCTGAAGGGAAATTGAGGGGAGATCTTCAGTCTTGATGATGAATCTGGCTTCTGAGGTGGATCAATCGGCTTTCCTTGAGCAAGCGCCTCTTGTCCTTGTCTTTCCTCCTCCTCTAGGGTGTATCTATAGTCTTTAGAATGCCTAAGAACCCCAAAATTGACCTTTTCGAATTGACTAAACTTGGGCTCAGAAGACACCATGTGCGATTACTTTCAGCCGTGGTCAAGCCTGTAAATAGACACGGACACGTGTTCACCCGTGGTGAATCGTGGCCGATTTCGCCAAATTGACACCGCCGTGTGGTCTTCCGCAGCAGAGGAAGTCCGAGCCATGTCAATTTCGACGCTACTCCATTTTCTCCGCTTTTGCCTCGCTTCGCTCCTTTCACTCTACTATGCTCACCTAAGTATAAAACATGAAATTAAGGTATTAGGAGCATCAAATTCACCAAATCTAAGGAAAAATCATCCATAAAATGTGCTAAGCATGGGATAAAAATATGTATGAATTACGGTTTATCAACATGTAAGACCACGTTTGGGACGTTGGCATTGTATATGTTCTCTGAGCTATTCACGTATCCTTACATTTCCAAACAATTCAACGAGCATTCCAAGAAAATGAACGAATAAGTGAATATGTATCTGATTCAGGTACGTTCGAATTGTGTACTATATTTGAAAATGAAAGGTAAGTATATGTGTAAATGCTGGTCTATGATTCAAGTATATGAATATGAGGTTTGTGTTGGTATTTGACTCAAAAGTATAAGTACATTGATGGTGTTTATGTGCTTTAAATGATAAGTTTAATGGTATATAGCTTACTAAGCTTTTGAAAGCTTACTTTGTGTGTGTTTGCATTGTTTTTAGATATCGAAGCTACTATGAGCTCGGGGATTGTCGAGGATCGTCAGCACACTATCAAACCTTATTTTGGTACTTTGAAAATGTATATATTAAATTATTGCATGTATAGGTTAGAAGTGTTTAGATTATGTTTTGTGATTGTATATATATTTAGCCATGTGATATTGCTTGGTATGGAAGCAATTATGATACGGTTTTAGTATATGAATTATGAGGCAATATGACATATTTGGTGTGTTTATGTATGAATATAAGAAATGGTAAGATTGGTAAACTTTTGGCATGTGTTAGGTATGGTAATTTATAAGTTTTGATCATGAAATTGAAATATATGTCTGGTATGATTTTATTTTAGATTTTTTATGATTTGGTTGATGTATTGAGATGGAAATTTGGTTGGCAATGTTATGTCATGAATGGCTTATATTTCAGTTGTGAATTGATTATAAAATGATGTGAAAATATGTTTTGTTTGGTACTTGTAGGTTTGGTACTTGTAGGTTTGACCTAATTGGGGTGGCAAGTTGGCTATTCAAATGGCCTATTTTTGTCCACACACTGCAGACACGTGACGTGTCTCTAACTCGTGTGTGTGACACACACTATGTGTGTGTGACACATAGCTATGTTGCACAATCGTGTCTCCACTAGGGTACCCTATAATTGTAAGTCGCTTAAGCACGGCCAAGGCACACAGGCATGTATTGTGGTCGTGTGAGCAAGTCAAGATATATGCCCTGCTTTTGACGACCTAGACACACGAAAGCGTGTTAATGCCGTAAGGCACGCAGCTTGTTTAGACAGGCGGTGACCTGCATTTTATTTGAAAAATGTTTAAGTTTTGGAAAAATTTTGTATGTCTTCGGTTTAGTCCCAACTCTTTTCTGACGCATGTTTTAGGTCTTGAATACCTATATAAGGGACTTTATATTGATATTGGTCTCTGATGCTTTGATGTTATGAAATGAAAGTTAAATGTTTCGACTCATCTGGTAATGCCTTTAACCCTAGTCCGACGATGGATACAGGTAAGGGGTGTTACATTTGATTGGTATCAGAGCTATAGTTTAGTCATTTCTAGGACTACCATAGCGTATGTGAGTCTAGCTATACATGCCATATTTATGAACTGTGATAGTGTGATGAATCCTGACATTGAAATGTGCTTTTATATAGCAAATGGATCCCGATCGAGCCGTAGCGGACAGTGTCAAAAGTAATGCGCCTGTTCCTGCGAAGGGACAGCGCCATTCGATTCTAGACTAGCTATGAGTAGCTGTGATGGTGAGGCTAGACAAGCCTTATATCAGATGACGAATGATTGGTTTAGCCAATATATTAGAACCAATCCGGCTATTCAATAACCTCCAGCCCCGGTAAATCCTTCACAAACTCGTACTATGCCATCAGTGACTCCAATTTAGTTAAGTAAGCCTCCAGTAGATACGATTAGAAAGTATGGGGCTGAAGAGTTTCGAGCTACTACTAATGATGATGCTGAAAAGGCCGAGTTCTGGTTAGAGAACATGATTAGAGTGCTTGATGAATTGTCTTTGAATCCTGAGCAATGCATAAAATGTGTTGTTTCCCTTCTGAGAACAGCTTTGATCAGTTGAAACCTTTATTGACTGAAGCTCTGATTTTGGTACAACCTAAATCGGATAAAGAATTTGTGATTTACAGTGATGCTTTGTTGATTGGTCTGGATGTGTTCTAATGCAAGAAGGAAAAGTTATAACTTATGCCTCGAGACAACTAAAGCCGCATGAGAAGAACTATCCGACTCATGACCTTGAATTAGCTTCTATTGTGTTTGCCTTGAAGATCTGGTGTCACTATTTGTTTGGTGACAAAATGTCACGTGTTTTCTTATCATAAAAGTCTGAAGTATTTAATGACTCAAAAAGATTTGAATCTGTGACAGAGAAGATGGTTAGAAGTATTAAAAGACTACGAACTTGTGTTTGATTATCACCCGGGAAAAGCAAATGTTGTTACTGATTCTTTGAGTCAAAAATCATTATTTGATTTGCATGCAATGAATGCTCATTTAATTTTGTCTGATGATGGTTCAGTTTTACTGAATTAAAAGCAAGACCCTTGTTCTTACAACAGATTATCGAAGCTTAGAAGGTTGATAATGAATTAATAGCAAAACAAACTCAGTGTGATTCTGAATTCCGAGTTGATGTTGATGATTTTTTGAGATTCAGAAATAGACTTTGTGTTCCTAGAAATCTAGAGTTAATTCAGACAATTTTGAGTGAAGCTTACAGTAGTTGTTTATATGTACATCCGGGTAGTATAAAAATGTATAATGATCTGAAGCAGCATTATTGGTGGTCCAGAATGAAAAGAGATATCTCTGAATTTGTTTCTAAATGTTTGATCTATCAACAAGTCAAAGCTAAGCATCATATGCCATCTGGATTATTACAATCGATTATGATTCCAGAGTGGAAATGGGATAGAGTGACCATGGATTTTGTTTCGGGTTTTCCCCTGTCTCCGAGAAAGAAAGACGCAATTTGGGTTAAAGTTGATCATTTGACGAAATCAGCTCATTTTATTCCAATTAGATTTGATTACTCACTCGATAAATTAGCTGAGTTATATATTTTTGATATCGTGAGACTTTATGGTGTACCATTGTCAATAGTGTCAGATAGAGACCCGAGATTTATATCGTGATTCTAGAAGAAATTGTAAGATGCTCTGGGTACTAAATTGCATTTTAGCACTTCTTTTCATCCGCAAACAGATGGTCAATTTGAATGTATTATTCAGATACTCAAGGATATGTTGAGATGTTACATTCTTGAGTTTGAAGGTACGTAGGAATAATATCTACCTTTGATTGAGTTCGCTTATAATAATAGCTTTCAATCAAGCATTAAAATGGCACCGTACGAAGCCTTATACAGTAGAAAGTGTAGAACTCTGTTATACTGGTCTGAGCTCAGTGAGAATAAGATTTACGGTATTAGTCTGATAAAAGAAACAGAACAGAAAGTAAAAGTAATCTGAGATAGTTTGAAAGCTGCCTCTGATCGTCAAAAATCTTATTTGAATTTAAAACAAAAAGATATCGAATTTGAGATCAGTGATAAAGTGTTTCTAAAAGTATCTCCGTGGAAGAAATTGTTTCGATTTGGTAAAAAGGGTAATTGAGTCCGAGGTTCATGGGACCGTATGAAATCATCGAGTGAGTTGGGTCAGTTGCTTATAGATTGAGGCTACCGTCTGAGTTAGAAAAGATATATAATGTGTTTCATGTATCGATGCTTCGACGATACAAATCCAATCCTTCGCATATAATTTCCCTGTCTGATATTGAAATCCAATCTGATATGACTTATGAAGAAAAGCTGATCTGTATTTTAGCTCATAAGGTTAAAGAGTTACGAAATAAGAAAATTCCATTAGTTAAAGTGATGTGGCATCGACACGGTGTTGAAGAGGCCACGTGGGAGTCTAAAGATACTATGAGACAACAATATCCGAATTTGTTTAATGGTAAGATTTTTGGGGACAAAAATCCTTAAGGGGGGAGAGTTGTAACAATCATATTTAGACCCTAATCGGAACAGTGGTTTAGAGACCACGTAACCGATTCTGAAAAAATTTTAATATTATTTTCTGTGTCTGTGATATGTGAATTTATATCTCAAAGTTTCGTGATTTAATTTGTCTATTTCGTTTAATTATGAAAAGGATTTAATCGCTTAAATGATAAAATTTGCATGCCATATATTCAATGTGTTTGATTAGCATGGTCGTGATAAATTTTAAAACGACCCTAGTCGGAATGTGGTTTCTGGACTGACAAAACCGAGGCATAAAAATAATTTAATATTTATTTTATTGCCTATAATGTGTGTTAACTCATGTGACATTTTTATGCTTTGATTTAGAGTTATAAATGTGAATTGTAATGAAATTGAAATGCATGTAACTAATGCTTATGTATAAGTATTTGTATAGGTGGAAATAGATGAAATTAGTCATAGTCATTTTTGATCAACAGAGTTGAATTCAATATGTATGGTTTGGAACATGATATGAAGTAGACTTATTGGTGAAAGGAGAAATGAATTAATTACATTTGAATTAAGAATGAGATAATTGCCTAGTGATTTTTTGAATGAGATGGAATTGGCATCTTATCCTATTCAATGTAATTGCAGAGAGTTTATGTCATTTAGTTATGGAGATGTGATGGTCTATTAGATGTATATTAGTTTTCGTGTGTAATAATTTGGTCAATAGTCTTTATGTTCAATTGATACATTTATCTGCATTGTTTGGATGCGATTGATGTTTGATTTGTTTTGTATATTGATAGAACTTAGATTCTTTAGTAATATGTTAAATATAATTTGCATTATGCATGTAATATGTTTGATGTTATGCATGGTTAAGTGTTGATTTGTGAATAGTTGTGTTTATATTGGATAACAGTTGAGAATGATTGCAATGTATATGTGTTGATATAATTGGTATAATGTATTTAGAAAGTGTAGATTTTGGTTATGTTTGTATAGAAGACTTGTATGCTAAATATATTGTTATTAATAATGTATGTTTGGTATAAGTTGAATTAAGGTAATATGACAGCATATGCATAAAATTGTATGATTGTTGACATTTAAACTAATGGTTTAAATTTAAGAGATAAGAAGGGTAATATATAATTTGGAATATTAAAAAAGGTATAGAATATGAGTTAATATGTTTTGAATAATCCCGGATTAGATAGAGGATTCAAAAGGAAAGAGGGTATGAAAGTGTAATGAAATTAGTTAAAACTGAGTGTGATTGCAAATATTATATTGTATAATGAATTGGAAAGGAATGATTAATATTGAACAAGATGTAGTGTGAGTATTGATAAAGAATAAGGGTAATATAGTTTGACGGACTAATTGCTTACATTTGATCATGATCATTAAGTGTTGGCTTGACTAGTTGCGACGTTGATAATACCTCAATTATTATACCTATAGTTGATGTATTGACATTACATTGTATTGAGTTGCCCATGATGAATCGTAGAACTATGGTATATTGGTCGAGGTTAGGCTATGTATGATTGTTGAGTTTGATATGTCATTGAATGTCTGAAAGTTATAGCATGATTGATAAAGTTGTGAGTTATGAGATATATATTATTGACTATGATATTTTGGTATGCTATCTTTTGTATACCTGCGATCATCATATTATTTTGGCTATACTTTGAGGTATTATCTCGGTAGTTGTTGAGAATCCTGATAGTTATCTGGCTTAGAACATTTGTATGTGAAATTGAACAATGCAAATGGATAAATGTTTGGATAATGTTAACATTGTAGTATATAATTAGTTTAATTGAAGAAATTGAAATCAGTATATGTATTTGAAGATATTTTGGTAGTTACAAATGGATGATCAGACTTGGATTGAATGTTCCTAAATCAGAAATATTGATTAATGAACTTAATCATTAATGTTAGAAAATTATGATGACTGTAATATTTGTTTATGAAACAGAAAGGAATCGTATTAAGACTTGAGGTTATGATTGAACAAAGGTGGTCACCTAATGAGTTTTTAATAACATATTTATAACAAACTAGAAAGTTTCCTTCAGCTATTATAGAATTAATAGATGAAAGTATGATGAACGTACTGATAACCTTCGAATCAATGTTGAACGTTAACCCAACGAGTTCATGAACTTATATGCTCGAGTCTAGAAAGTCTAGGATTGTCAGAGAAAAAAGTCTACAATGCTAATTGTTGAAATTAATATGTGGAAGTTGTCGTTAGATTAACAATTTTGTTTCGATTGTTAATGTCAGTTAAATGCTTTGATTGTACTCAATTAGCGCTATGGGATTCTATTAAGATGGTTTATGGTCAAGCTACGAACTTGCATGCGTTATGGTTATGTCAATCGTTGACTGCTATTAATATGTTAGACACTATACGATGAGATCCATGCGCTAAGTAATGTCGAATTTGAAGCACCTGATCGTAAAGTTATAAATGGAAGGTTGATCTGGAGGCTGATGAAGTTGGCAGGTTCGAACAACCGATTGAATTGAGACTGAACACCAATTAATGTGTAATGTAGATGACACTATATGAGCTGAGGCTTAACAGTGAAGATGGATTCTAAAGGAGGCCATCGATAACATATGTAAGGCTACACTGATTTTCAACAGTGACAGATCCAATATAATCTTCATGGAGAACGGATTCGATAAACAATAGTTGATTCGAACTAAAGAAGATTTTGTAAGACTTTGGGAAACGGTACAATCGAATGCAGTTGAGTCTAAACGAGAGTTAAGACTAATGATGAAGTCATGGTCAAGTGCAATTTGAAGGGAAGAAGGAATTAAGCTAAGAGTTCAAAGATCACTATTAAGAGCGCTGTCAGATTAGAAGTGAGAAGAAGATAGGTGATTTGAGCTAGAACTATGAAGAATCGAGGAAGGTGTTAGGTAAAGAATTAGCTGGAAGCATAATATGCGAGTTAGTGTAAATTCCAAGAACCACATTGAGCAGACATATTCGATTAGGAATCCTATGGGATATGCAGGATAAGAAGACACTGATGAATAGGTCGGGAGACAGACCATCTAGAGTCAAGGTGGGTAGTCTAGGACAGGCTTCATGACCTTGCATGACACAATTACAATTAGGATCGGTGCAAGACTTGAATAGCTATGAGTATGACCCAGTTTGATGGTGTCAATGAGGCAAATCTTCGATAAGTTATCAGAGTTAGTCGAGCTAATTCGATGTATGATCACCTGCTTTCCATCTAATTATCTTTGACAAGTGACACGGCCATGTCTATTGGCCGTGAGTTAAAGTCGGTATATATACTCTATTTTGGCACGGCTCGATTACATGGGCTTGTCTGGTGCCCTTGTAAGGCACACGGCTTGGTCACACGGGCATGTGATCTCAATAGAATTGAAAAAATTTTCTAAGTTCTGAAGATTCTGAATGTGTTCGGTTTAGTCCCGACTTTTTCTAAAAGTATGTCTTAGGTCTTGGAGACCTCTATAAGGGATGAATTGTTGATTTTCTTATGCAATAATACTATGTGATATCTGTGATTCTGTAATGATCTGAAATGTTCTGTTTGGCTAGTAATACCCCTTACCTATTCCTGACATTTACACGGATAGAGGTGTTACAGGCCCACGGCCCATCAGCCCATCGAATCCTTAACGGCCCATTCCATGCACACGATAGGATAGGCCCAACTATTTCCCACCTAATGCTTATATTTACAAAGCGGCCCTCAGGGCCCATTGGGCCCATTTGGCCCTTCGAGGCCCATTGAGGCCCAGAACAGCCCCAGCACACGAGAACGCTTGTGGCGGCCTCTCTATAGTCTATCGCCCATGATTTTTGGGCTCGGTTTACCACACGAGTGACCGCACACTCGTGAGGCCTCAAATGCCGAAGTTTCGGCTTTTCGGCTTTGGCCGACTTCCAACAAAGAAGGGCGTGAATACACACCTCTTTATGAGAACGCGCCGAAGTCCACGATCGCCAACCTTGGCACATCCTGCTTTCAGTCTTAATCCCTTTTTTCCCCTCCAACTCATCCGGTTCGCTTTATTTAAAGCCAGCTTCTTACCAATTCTCATGTTAGCTTCCTGATGTGGGATTACTTTCAACCATTAGAAAAATTCCTTATTTTTTTATGACCACTTCAACCATAGAGTTCCAGTCCAAATCCATCTCCTACACAGCTCAATACCAAAATAAATACCCCATTGCGCATCCCAAGACTTGAACCTTGGACCTCACAGTTACACAACACGCCACCTTGCCACTTCACCACATGCTCTTTCTGTATCATATTTTATCCTCAATTAATTATCGTGCATATGTGCTAACGTCCGATTCCTTTAAAAGAAAAACCAAAATAAATTGCAAGAGCCAAGACTTGAACCTGTGCTCCTTGCAACCTTAATGACGCCACAACCACTAGACCACATGCTTTCTTGTGTCATTTATTTTCCACAATAATTTAAAAGGCCTTCATCCAAGCACCCAGGGTTTTATTCACTTAAAACCAAAATTTTTGCTAAAGCTCAGGTTTGAACCCAAGATTTCTCCAACACTTCTCAGGGTCATAAACCACCAAAGTAGACATTTAATTGTGTCATTTCCTTGCACAATTAAATGCTTATATACAACCTCCTTACGGACCCACACTCAAGGCCTAATACTTCTAGGCCCAAATTCGGGGTGTTACACCCTCTCTGCGTCAACTCTTTCTATACTGCTCTATCGTTTTTGGGTGCTAGTTTATTCTACAACTTTGCATTTGGTAGGTGGTGTTTCATTTTGGTTTCAATTTAGTCATGCGGTATTGGTTAATGAGTGTTTCGGTTTGATTGCAAAAATTAAAAGTTATTCAGTTTCAACAATTTAAGTGGCGGGTCTCGGTTGTTCAAGCGTGGTATGTGAATGCGGTGAAGTGATTAAGTATTTTGTGTTGAGTCGTTTTAAATTTGTTAGACATATAGTTAATCGTTTGTTATGATTGAACTCAGATTTGGAGGGCTTGAAGACTGAGTACGCAGTTCATAACCAGGTGTGTAATCATACTGCCACAATATTAAATCGGCAAAAGCCGAAATAGGGGACCGTCGACGCTACACAAGTGTGTGCTCGCTCATGTGGTAATCTGAACGCGTAGGCATGAGCGTTTGATCGTAGAGGCCACCATGAGCGATTTCATGGGCTCAGGCTGTTTTAGGCCATTTTGGGCCGAACTGGGCCGTGTGGGCCCCACGTGCACGAGGACCCCACACGGGTAAACCACACGAACGTGTGGAGAATATTGGGCCAAGCTGTGTAATCTACATGGTCAAGGCCATTTCTGGGCTACGTGGGCCACACGGGCGTATGGGCCCACATGGGCCCGCAATTTGGGCCTTGGGCCCATTTTCACTATTTGACTGTTAAGGTTGCACGAGTCGCCTGAGACGACTGTGGACCTTTTGTTAGGTCGATAAGCGTATCTGGACCCTTAATCGATAAAATGACTATTTTTCCATTATGAGGTAAAATGACTGTTTTGCCCTTATGAGGTAAAATGACTGTTTTGCTCTTATGAGGTAAAATGATTGTTTTGCCCTTATGGGGGAAAATGACTGTTTAGCCCTTATAAGGTAAAATGATTGTTTTACCCTTATGTGGTAAAATGATTATTTTGCCCTTTTATGGTAAGATGACTATTTTACGCCTATGTGATGTATGTTTATATTTTAGCATGCTATTGTAACTGTATTGAATACATGTATAATATTATGACATGTTCCATGATGCATTGCATGGGGATGTGTTTTTATAGGATTGGAGGAAGTGTACTGTACTGGCAGCTCTGTTGTAATTCACTGATGGCTCTAAGCATATTGTATTGGCAGCTCCACTGCAAATACTGTTTAGTACTGCAACCGATGCTACTTGGAGTGTAGGGATGGGTGGGTTGATTTTATCCCCACATGGAATGTAGTGTTGGACGGAGATAGAGTGTAGAGGCTGGATGGGTCAGACTTGCATACTATTTACTGTTGCTACACTGTTTACTGTTATGCAATGGGCCAAGGCCTGAACACATGACTGTTTCTGTATTGAGATGGGCTAAAGCCCAAACTGATATTGTCACTGTTACTAAAAAGGGCCTAGGCCCAGACTGTGCTTGTTTTTTGACTGTTTGCCCATGGGTTTGCACATTGAGTTTTCATAAACTCACCCATCTGTTTAACTGTATAGGTAATCCCCGATCTTAGGTGGATCGGTGCTATGAGGGACTCAATGGTGGCCACACAACTGCAGTTGTTTTCTTATTTGATTTTTAATTTATAAGTAATTTAATTTTGGTATTTATTTATGTAATAAGGCCTCTATGGATTTTAACTTAAATTTGGGTTTTTTATTTGCTTGGGTTTATAACTGCTAGCAATAGGAAAAGACGCATGTTTTCAAAAAGATAAATGTTTTTCCCAAAACACCACATTTACGCGACATATTTTAAAAGCTTCCGTAACAAACAATGTTTTAAAAAGTAATAACAATTTTAATATGATTAACATTTTGCTAAACGACTTGAGTTTTAAACTAAACGAACCTCCATAAGAACACACAAAGAGGATAAGTTTGAGAATGGGTTTTTACAGTATCGTACTTTATGAAAAACACTTCAATGTGACATCGCTAGATTCGGCCATAACGTCCAGGCCGGGTTTAGGGTGTTACAAATAGTAGAAATAGCTAAATCGAGTTACCGAGACTTCAAAAATGTAAAGAACATTAAAAATGAGGCTCGGGATCACATACAAATGAGCTTGGAAGCTTGAACCAAACCCTAGCCATGGCTTCCATGCAAATCGGCCAAAGGTTGAAGATGAACAAAAATTGGCTTATTTTGACTTTTTAATTCTTTTAATTATTAGATTACCAAAATACCCCTAACTTAAAAATATTCTATTTCACCCATTTCATGTCTATTTTTGTCCAAAAATTAACCAATGGTCTAATTACCATTTAAGGACCTCAAATTTAAAATTTCAAATCAATTTGACACCTCTAACATACAGAACTCAACTTTTGCTCTTTTTACAATTTAGTCCATTTGACTAAATTGAGTGCCCAAATGTCAAAATTTTCGAACAAAATATTCACGAAATCATCTCGTGAAATTGTAGACCATAAAAATAGAATAAAAATAAGTTTTCTTACGTTAGATTTGTTGTGACAGCCTTAAAACGACCCTAGTCAGAATGTGGTTTCGGGACCACAAATCCGAGGCATAAAAATAATTTAATATTTATTTTATTGCCTATAATATGTGTTAACTCATGTGTGACATTTTTGATGTTTTGATTTAGAGTTATAAATGTGAATTTCACTAGAAAGGACCTAGTAGAAAACTTTGGAAGTATGATGGGGGAATGTCTAATGACTAATTAAAGCATGCATGCAAAACAATGGCCTTGCATGTCAAATATCCCTCTTTTTATAAGAGGTGGCCGGCCATGACAATGAGGGATGGGCAAAACAGGTCATAGACATGTTTTGTTGGTGCATTAGGGAGAAAAGAAATAAACAAATAAGCATGGGTAATAAAGAATGAAAAAAAAAATGTGTGTGAGTGAACCCCCCCTATTGCCATGTATTGAAGAAAAGAAAAGAAAAAAATTGATCATCCTTTCATTCTCTCTGACCGAAAATCCTAAGGAAGAAGAGGGAATTTTTGCTTCATGTTTGGTTTGGAAGAGGATTAGGAAGGGTTTGGCTATACTTGCATCAAGATTAAGGTATGTTTGAGGTTGTGCCATGAGATTCATGCATGTTTTTAGTTACTAGCTTGATGTTCTTATTAGCCCATGGTTCAAATCTTTGTTATATCATGGGGATGGTATTTGGCCAAGGTGGATTTTGTGTTAATGCCATTGCATGTTAAATATGAAGCTTGTTAATGGTATATGTGATGGGGATTGATGGCTCTTGGACTTTCTTTTTAGTATTTTGAGTAAGACATTAAATTCTTTGCTTAATCATGACCAAAATTATGGTGTTGTGATGTATTCGGTCATGGTATATCCATAAGTATGATTCATGCATGTTGCATGGTAGGTAAGATTTGAGCTTTGGATATGTGTTTATATTTGGATATAAACAACTTGAGATTCGCCCTTGCACCTACATGAATATGTGTTTGCACATGATGAATTGGTATGACATATATACTATTTCAAGGTGTATATTTGCTTGTGATGATGTTTCGGTCATGTAGTAAATGAGAGATGTGTATTGAGCTACAATATGTAATGCGTTAGTTAGTAAAATGTATGCTGTTTTTTTGTGTGGTATTAAGTGTAAAATTGGCCTCAACATAGACATGCATATTCGCCAAATGAAGTAGATTGGTGTGCATGTATTCGGTTAGAGGCAACCGTATTGAAGCCTTATCTTGGCTTAGATAATTGACTAAATGGGTAATAAGTGAGGATGGTTGCGAATATACAAACATACATATGCATGTGTAATTGAATTATGAATGTTTAGCAAGATGGTTAAACTAGTTGATTTATTGATTAAGCTCAAGGAGTTAAAGAAGGAGAATCAAGCAAGGGAAAGACGAAGGTCATCGAGTAGCCGACTTGGACCTGCTTTTACCCAACACAAGGTAGGTCACTAAGCATATATTTTGTATTGATTTAAATAGACATAGTGTCTATGTAATTATGCCGAAAGGAATGATAAATTTATATACATGTATGTATGTGGTGATGAAAGTATTGAATGAAAAGAAAAGAGGTGAGAAGTATTGAGTTATTGATTTCGGCACTAAGTGTACGGGTATAAACATTTGTGATCATGAGAATGGCACTAAGTGTGCGGGTTTAAAATTTGTACAGCACTAAGTGTGGGAGTTTGATCATATAGCACTAAGTGTGCGAGTTGATTATATAGCACTGAGTGTGCGGACTCACTATATGCTTTTGAATCACTATTGACACTGAGTGTGCGACATTATTGAGTTGACCACGGACAGCGGGTCGGGTAAGTACCTTGAGTTCATGGCTAATAGGCGCTATGTTTATATTTGGAGTTGAGCTTGGTAAGTTTGAACCTATGTGACAATGTAAATTGAAGTCACGTACATAAGAATTATCACGGAATGAGTGAAAGGTCATGTAGATGTATGATTGAATCGAAAGGTCTAAGGAACTATGGTATAGTTTGGTTTGAATGGAGTAATTAGCCTCGTTCCATTTTGTTTCCTCTTGCGATAATGTTATTAATGGTTGTTAGTGCATTGCTTATGACTTACTGAGTTATATACTCATTCGGTGTTTGCTTGTCACCTATTTTAGGTTTCTTGGACTCGACTTTTTGCATATTCGGGACCGTCATCAAGTCATCACACCGCTAACAACTTTTGGTATTTTCTTCGTAGTTGGTCTTGGAGTACATTACGGCATGTATAGGCTATTATGTTTTGTTTGAACTTGGTATGTAAAATTTTGAATAGCCATGCGAAAATGGCGTATAAATGTTTTGAGCATAATGTTATAATCATTTGGTATGTATATGCTCATTAAGAAGCACGGAAATGTTTGGCAATGACCAGCCATTAGAATGGGTCATCATGATTATATTTTGGACTATATATGAAAAAGGGGTGGTTGAATCATAGAAACTATGTGTTAGAGAAATTCTACCCTAGAAATAGATGCTGGCAGCAACAGTGACGTGGATGTAAAAATCACTAAACATAGTAGGAATAGAATTAAATAGTGAATAAATTATGTAAATGAACCTTGATGAATCCATTTTCATATGGAAGAAACGAAACAGTCATATGAGTTGTATGTTAAAAGATATTTGGGTTTTCGTGAAACAGGGCCAGAACGGTTTCTGGATTCCCTGTTCCGACTTTGAAAATTCATTATAAATTAACCAGAGATAATTAGGAGTCATACCATATATGTATAAATTCCTCTTTGAGTCTAGTTTCTATAGAAACAAACGGCATCAGTATTGAAGCCCTGCACAGGGGCTTATTCGAGTTGTAACGCAGGAAGGTCAGTGTAGTCCACCCCCGTAACATGGGAGAATTTAACTAATAAACTGTACTAATTGGCTCGACCAAAAATTCTAGAAAAAAATCTATAGATGGACATGTGAGTCTAGTTTCAGGGAAAAATTACAAAACTGATTTTTGAGTTGTAAAACTCAAGTTATGATTTTTGAAGCGACTAGTACACAGATTAACAGCTTGTCTGGGAAATTCTTAATAAGTGGTTTGAAGTCTGTTAACACCTCGTGTTCGACTTCGGCGACGGTCTCGGGTTTGGGGTGTTACAATTTTATTGGTATCAGAGCTATGGTTTAGTCGGTTCTAGGACTACCGTAGCACGTATGAGTCTAGCTATACATGCCTTAATGTTAATGTTTAAATGTGTGATGACTTCTGACGGTTAAAATTATTGTTTTGATTAGTAAATGGATATCGGTGTAGAGAGAACCTTAGCGGATGACGTTGAAAGTGTAGCGGCTGCTCCTGCACAAGGGACGCCGCCTGTTGAACCTCAGTCATCTGCGAATAATCAGGGTGAGGGGGCTAGACAAGCCTTCATTACCATGATGAATGAGTGGGTCGCGAATATGCCCGAACCAATCCGGTTGTCCAACAATTCCAATTTGAATAATCCACCCAAGAGCCCGTAATGCCATCGATTACTAACCTGTGAGGTGAGTAAGCCACCGTAGGCTTGATTAGGAAGCGCGGGCTGAAGAGTTCAGGCCATAGTTCTTGATGATGCCGAAAGGGCCGAGTTCGCTTGATAACACCATTCGGTGTTTGATGAACTATCATGCACACCGATGAATGTCTAAAGTGTGCTATATCCTTGTTGCGAGACTCACCTACTATTGGTGGAGGACCTTGATTTCCATAGTTCCAAACGAACGAGTTACTTGGGATTTCTTTCAAACGGAGTTTGAAAGAAATATATTAGTCAACGGTTCATCGATCAAAAGCGTAAGGAATTCTTGGAACTCAAGCAAGGCCGTATGACAAGATCTCGAATCTGAACATGAGTTCGTAAGACTCGATCGGTATGCCCGGAGTGTGTGGCTGATGAGGTTGCTATGTGCAAGAGGTTTGAAGAAGGATTGAATGAAGATCTAAAGCTACTAGTGGGTATTTTGGAGATAAAAGAATTCGTAACACTAGTTGAGCGAGCTGCAAGGCGGAGGAACTTGGAAAGGAGAAGAAGAAGGCTGAATTTGAAGCTAGAGACTATCGCAAAAGATCGACGGGTAAAGCTCCGTTCTCGGTTGCAAAGAAGTTCGGGAGGACACCAATAAATCGAGGACGATCAAGGGAATTTCCATTAGAGCACACGACCATTGATTTAACTCCCGAGCTACTTCGGTAGCTAGTGTGGCCAAGAACCGTCAAGAGAAACTGAATGCCCCCAATGTGGGAGAAGACACATAGGTGAATGTTGGGGTAAGTCTACCAATAGGGCTTATTACGGATGCGGTTCAAGGACCACTTCATTAGAGATTGCACGAGCTTGATGAGAAGAATAGGATGCAAGGTGCAAGACCTAGTGGAATGACACTAGAGGTAGACCACCAAGAATTTCAGGAGGTAGGGGTGGTAGTCGAGAGGGGGCACCGACACTGGTGTTCGATCTGAGACCCGTACTCTGCTAGGGCATATGCCATCCGTAATGCGGAGGAAGCATCCTCCCCGATGTTATCACCGGTACTTTCACTCTCTTTGATACTAATGTGATTGCTTTGATTGACCTGGTTCTACTCATTCTTATATATGCGAAACCTTAGCATCCAAAGAAGACTTTACCTATTGAGTCTCTCGAGTTCGTAATTGGTGTCAAATCCCTTAGGTCGTTACGTGCTTGTCGACAAAGTGTGCAAGAAATGTCCCTAGTAATCCGAGGGTCCCTTTTCCGTGGGACTGATGCTTTTTGCCGCTTGATGAATTTGATGTTATTCTTGGTTTGGATTGGTTGACCGTGCATGATGCGGTTGTGAATTGCAAAAGCAAGACTATTGATTTGAGGTGCGCGAATAACGAGATAATCCGAGTTGAGTCTATGGACTTAAAGGGGTTGCCAGCTGTAATATCAACAATGTTGGCCCAGAAACATGTAAGAAAGGGGTGCGAAGCATACCTTGCGTATGTACTTGATGATAAGAAATTGGAAAAGAAACCCGAATCGGTGCCGGTGGTTTGTGAATACCCGGATGTTTTTCCTGAAGAATTACCGGGTTTACCACCGCTCGGAAGTAGAGTTTGGTATTGAGCTTGTACACGGACTACGCCAATTTCGATAGCTCCGTATCGTATGGCACCAACCGAGTTGAAGGAGTTGAAAGCTCAGTTGCAAGAGTTGACGGATAGAGGTTTCGCTCGACCAAGTTTTTCACCTTGGGGTGCACCAGTGTTGTTTGTGAAAAAGAAGGACGGAACCATGAGGTTGTGCATCGACTATCGTCGACTTAGTAAAGTGACAATAAAGAACAAATATCCGCTTCACAGTATCGATGATTTGTTCGATCAATCTGAAGGAGCCTCGGTGTTCTCAAAATAGATTTGAGATCGGGCTATTATCGATTCTGAATTTGGGATTCGGACATACCCAAAAGCGCCTTGAGCGAGATATGGTCACTACGAGTTCTTAGTGACGCGTTTGGGCTCACTAATGCCCTGCGGTATTTATGGATTTGATGAATCGGATCTTGAGACCGTATTTGGATCGGTTCGTAGTTGTGTTCATTGACGACATCTTGGTCTATTCAAGAGATGAGACCGAACATGTGGAGCACACGAGATTAGTGTTGCAAATTTTACGGGATAAGCGGTTATATGCTAAGTTCAGCAAGTGTGAGTTACGGTTAAGAGAGGTTAGCTTCTTGGGTCATGTGGTATCCGCGACGGGTATTCAAGTCGACCGAGCAAAATTTCAGCCATACTTAACTGGAAGCCTCCAAGAAATATTACCGAGGTTCGAGCTTTTAGGGACTTGCGGTTACTTACCGACGGTTTGTAAAAGGATTCTCGATGATAGCCACACCCATGACGAACCGCTTCGTAAAGATGTCAAGTTTGAATGGACGGAAAAGTGTCGAAAAAGTTTCGACCAATTGAAAACTCATTTGACGGAAGCTCCAAGATTAGTATGACTCGAATCTGACAAAGAGTTTGTCATCTATAGTGATGCCTCCCTACTTGGGTTAGGTTGCGTATTGATGCAAGAAGGTCGAGTTGTGGCTTATGCGTCGAGACAATTAAAGCCACATGAGAAAAATTATCCGACCCATGATCTCGAATTAGCTGCCATCGTATTCGCTTTGAAAATATGGCGACATTACTTATTTGGTAAGAAGTGCCATGTATTTTCGGGTCACAAAAGTCTCAAATATTTGATGACTCAAAGAGACTTAAATCTGAGACAAAGACATTGGCTTGAGTTGTTGAAAGATTATGAGCTGGTCATTGATTATCACCCGGGAAAGGCTAATGTGGTTGCGGACGCCTTAAGCCAGAAATCACTGTTTGCTTTACGAGCAATGAATGTACACTTGTCTATCCTACCCGACAATGTGTTAATAGCCGAATTAAAGGCCAAACCATTATTGACTCATCAAATTCGCGAAGCTCGTAAAGTTGACGATGAGTTGGTTACAAAAGCAGCCGAGTGTGTTCAACAAGGAATCGGAGTTTCAAATTGATGATGACGATTGTTTGAGGTTCGAAATCGTTTGTGTGTTCCAAGAAATTCAAAACTCATTTCGATGATTACGAGCGAAGCTCATTGTAGCCGAATGTCAATTCACCCGAGAGTAATGAAGATGTACAACGATTTGAAATGTCGATTTTGGTGGCATGGTATGAAAGAGACATCTCCGACTTTGTTTCGAGATGTTTAATATGTCAACAAGTGAAAGCGGAACATCAAGTGCCTTGAGGTTACTTCACCGATCATGATACCCGAGTGGAAATGCGATCGAGTCACAATGGACTTTGTGTCCCTACCGCCATTGTCAACTAGTAAGAAGGATGCGATTTGGGTTGTTGTTGATAGACCGACTAAATCGGCTCACTTTATCCCCTCGTCTGGGATTTTCATTGGATAAACTAGCTGAATTGTACGTTTCTCAGTTGTGAGATTACACGGGTACCGATTTACATTGTGTCGGATAGAGATCCGAGGTTCACCTCGCGATTTTGGAAGAAATTGCAAGAAGCTTTGGGTACCAAGTTGCATTTCAAAGACCACCTTTCACCCCCAAACCGATGGTCAATCCGGCGAATAATTCAGATACTTGAGGATATGTTGAGATGTTGCATCCTCGAGTTCGGTGGTTCATGGGAACGATATTTACCTTTGATTGAATTCGCCACAACAATAGTTTTCAATCAAGTATTAAGATGGCGCCTTACGAGGCCTTATACGAGCGTAAATGCCGTACACCATTGTTTTGGACCGAGCTCGGTGAGAGCAAAATTTTCAGAGTGGATTTGATTAAAGATGCTGAATGAAAGTAAGAGTAATCCGTGAAAATCAAGATAGCCTCCGATCGTCGAAAGTCGACGCGGATCTGAAACGAAAAGACATTGAGTATCGTGGGAGATAAAGTGTTTCTTAAAGTTTCGCCTTGGAAAAGATACTCGATTTGGGCGCAAGGGCAAATTGAGTCCGAGGTTCATCGGGCCATATGAGATATCCGAACGAGTCGGTCCGATTCTATGATCGTCTGATTTTGCCCCGAACTTGAAAAGATTCACTCGTCTTTCATGTTTGATGCTTCGACGCTATAGATCCGATCCGTCGCACGTAATTAGTCCATCGAGAGTTGAAATTCAAGCCGATATGAGTTATGAAGAAGAACCGATTCGTATCCTAGCTCGTGAAGTGGAGTTGCGAAACAAAAGGGTTCATTGGTGAAGGTGTTATGGCTCAAACACGGGATAGAAGAAGCTACTTGGGAACCCGAGAACTCTATGAAAGAGCGATACCCAAATCTATTTACCGATAAGATTTTCGGGGACGAAAATTTCTTAAGTGGGGGAGAGTTGTGACAGCCTTAAAACGACCCTAGTCGGAATGTGGTTTCGGGACCACAAAACCGAGGCATAAAAATAATTTAATATTTATTTTATTGCCTATAATATGTGTTAACTCATGTGTGACATTTTTGATGTTTTGATTTAGAGTTATAAATGTGAATTTCACTAGAAAGGACCTAGTAGAAAACTTTGGAAGTATGATAGGGGAATGTGTAATGACTAATTAAAGCATGCATGCAAAACAATGGCCTTGCATGTCAAATATCCCTCTTTTATAAGAGGTGGCGGCCATGACAATGAGGGATGGGCAAAACAGGTCATAGACATGTTTTGTTGGTGCATTAGGAGAAAAGAAATAAACAAATAAGCATGGGTAATAAAGACTGAAAAAAAAAATGTGTGAGTGAACCCCCTATTGCCGTGTATTGAAGAAAAGAAAAGAAAAAAAATTGATCATCCTTTCATTCTCTCTTGACCGAAAATCCTAAGGAAGAAGAGGGAATTTTTGCTTCATGTTTGGTTTGGAAGAGGATTAGGAAGGGTTTGGCTATACTTGCATCAAGATTAAGGTATGTTTGAGGTTGTGCCATGAGATTCATGCATGTTTTAGTTACTAGCTTGATGTTCTTATTAGCCCATGGTTCAAATCTTTGTTATATCATGGGGATGGTATTTGGCCAAGGTGGATTTTGTGTTAATGCCATTGCATGTTAAATATGAAGCTTGTTAATGGTATATGTGATGGGGATTGATGGCTCTTGGACTTTCTTTTTAGTATTTTTGAGTAAGACATTAAGTTCTTTGCTTAATCATGACCAAAATTATGGTGTTGTGATGTATTCGGTCATGGTATATCCATAAGTATGATTCATGCATGTTGCATGGTAGGTAAGATTTGAGCTTTGGATATGTGTTTATATTTGGATATAAACAACTTGAGATTCGGCCCTTGCACCTACATGAATATGTGTTTGCACATGATGAATTGGTATGACATATATACTATTTCAAGGTGTATATTTGCTTGTGATGATGTTTCGGTCATGTAGTAAATGAGAGATGTGTATTGAGCTACAATATGTAATCGTTAGTTAGTAAAATGTATGCTGTTTTTTTGTGTGGTATTAAGTGTAAAATTGGCCTCAACATAGACATGCATATTCGCCAAATGAAGTAGATTGGTGTGCATGTATTCGGTTAGAGGCAACCGTATTGAAGCCTTATCTTGGCTTAGATAATTGACTAAATGGGTAATAAGTGAGGATGGTTGCGAATATACAAACATACATATGCATGTGTAATTGAATTATGAATGTTTAGGAAGATGGTTAAACTAGTTGATTTATTGATTAAGCTCAAGGAGTTAAAGAAGGAGAATCAAGCAAGGGAAAGACAAAGGTCATCGAGTAGCCGACTTGGACTGCTTTTACCCAACACAAGGTAGGTCACTAAGCATATATTTTGTATTGATTTAAATAGACATAGTGTCTATGTAATTATGCGAAAGGAATGATAAATTTATATACATGTATGTATGTGGTGATGAAAGTATTGAATGAAAAGAAAAGAGGTGAGAAGTATTGAGTTGTTGATTTCGGCACTAAGTGTGCGGGTATAAACATTTGTGATCATGAGAATGGCACTAAGTGTGCGGGTTTAAAATTTGTACAGCACTAAGTGTGCGAGTTTGATCATATAGCACTAAGTGTGCGAGTTGATTATATAGCACTGAGTGTGCGGACTCACTATATGCTTTTGAATCACTATTGACACTGAGTGTGCGACATTATTGAGTTGACCACGGACAGCGGGTCGGGTAAGTACCTTGAGTTCATGGCTAATAGGCGCTATGTTTATATTTGGAGTTGAGCTTGGTAAGTTTGAACCTATGTGACAATGTAAATTGAAGTCACGTACATAAGAATTATCGCGGAATGAGTGAAAGGTCATGTAGATGTATGATTGAATCGAAAGGTCTAAGGAACTATGGTATAGTTCGGTTTGAATGGAGTAATTAGCCTCGTTCCATTTTGTTTCCTCTTGCGATAATGTTATTAATGGTTGTTAGTGCATTGCTTATGACTTACTGAGTTATATACTCATTCGGTGTTTGCTTGTCACCTATTTTAGGTTTCTTGGACTCGACTTTTTGCGTATTCGGGACCGTCATCGAAGTCATCACACCGCTAACAACTTTTGGTATTTTCTTCGTAGTTGGTCTTGGAGTACATTACGGCATGTATAGGCTATTATGTTTTGTTTGAACTTGGTATGTAAAATTTTGAATAGCCATGCGAAAATGGCGTATAAATGTTTTGAGCATAATGTTATAATCATTTGGTATGTATATGCTCATTAAGAAGCACGGAAATGTTTGGCAATGACCAGCCATTAGAATGGGTCATCATGATTATATTTTGGACTATATATGAAAAAGGGGTGGTTGAATCATAGAAACTATGTGTTAGAGAAAGTCTACCCTAGAAATAGATGCTGGCAGCAACAGTGATGTGGATGTGAAAAATCACTAAAAATAGTAGGAATAGAATTAAATAGTGAATAAATTATGTAAATGAACCTTGATGAATCCATTTTCATATGGAAGAAACGAAACAGTCATATGAGTTGTATGTTAAAAGATATTTGGGTTTTCGTGAAACAGGGCCAGAACGGTTTCTGGATTCCCTGTTCCGACTTTGAAAATTCATTATAAATTAACCAGAGATAATTAGGAGTCATACCATATATGTATAAATTCCTCTTTGAGTCTAGTTTCTATAGAAACAAACGGCATCAGTATTGAAGCCCTGCACAGGGGCTTATTCGAGTTGTAACGCACGAAGGTCAGTGTAGTCGACCCCCGTAACATGGGAGAATTTAACTAATAAACTGTACTAATTGGCTCGACCAAAAATTCTAGAAAAAAATCTATAGATGGACATGTCAGTCTAGTTTCAGGGAAAAATTACAAAACTGATTTTCGAGTTGTAAAACTCAAGTTATGATTTTTGAAGCGACTAGTACACAGATTAACAGCTTGTCTGGGAAATTCTCAATAAGTGGTTTGAAGTCTGTTAACACCTCGTGTTCGACTCCGGCGACGGTCTCGGGTTTGGGGTGTTACAATTTTATTGGTATCAGAGCTATGGTTTAGTCGGTTCTAGGACTACCGTAGCACGTATGAGTCTAGCTATACATGCCTTAATGTTAATGTTTAAATGTGTGATGACTTCTGACGGTTAAAATTATTGTTTTGATTAGTAAATGGATACCGGTGTAGAGAACCTTGGCGGATGACGTTGAAAGTGTAGCGGCTGCTCTCTGCACAAGGGACGCCGCTGTTGAACCTCGATCATCTGCGAATAATCAGGTGAAGGGGCTAGACAAGCCTTCATTACCATGATGAATGAGTGGGTCGCATATATGCCCGAACCAATCCGGCTGTCCAACAATTCCGAATTTGAATAATCCACCCCAAGAGCCCGTAATGCCATCAGTTACTAACCTGTGAGGCCGAGTAAGCCACCGTAGGCTTGATTAGGAAGCGAGGCTGAAGAGTTCAGGCCATAGTTCTTGATGATGCCGAAAGGGCCGAAGTTCGCTTGATAACACCATTCGGTGTTTGATGAACTCATGCACACCGATGAATGTCTAAAGTGTGCTATATCCTTGTTGCGAGACTCACCTACTATTGGTGGAGGACCTTGATTTCCATAGTTCCAAACGAACGAGTTACTTGGGATTTCTTTCAAACGGAGTTTGAAAGAAATATATTAGTCAACGGTTCATCGATCAAAAGCGTAAGGAATTCTTGGAACTCAAGCAAGGCCGTATGACAAGATCTCGAATCTGAACATGAGTTCATAAGACTCGGTCGGTATGCCCGCAGTGTGTGGCTGATGAGGTTGCTATGTGCAAGAGGTTTGAAGAAGGATTGAATGAAGATCTAAAGCTACTAGTGGGTATTTTGGAGATAAAAGAATTGTAACACTAGTTTAACGAGCCTGCAAAGCGGAGGAACTTGGAAAGGAGAAGAAGAAGGCTGAATTTGAAGCTAGAGACTATCGCAAAAGATCGACGGTAAAGCTCCGTTCTCGGTTGTAAAGAAGTTCGGGTGGACACCAATAAATCGAGGACGATCAAGGAATTTCCATTAGAGCACGACCATTGATTTAACTCCCGAGCTACTTGGTAGCTAGTGTGGCCAATAACCGTCAAGAGAAACTCCGAATGCCCCCAATGTGGGAGAAGACACATAGGTGAATGTTGGGGTAAGTCTACCAATAGGGCTTGTTACGGATGCGGTTCAAGGACCACTTCATTAGAGATTGCACGAGCTTGATGAGAAGAATAGGATGCAAGGTGCAAGACCTAGTGGAATGACAACTAGAGGTAGACCACCAAGAATTTCAGGAGGTAGGGGTGGTAGTCGAGAGAGGGCCACCGATCGGCTATTCGATCCGAGACCAGTACTCTGCTAGGGCATATGCCATCCGTGCGAGAGGAAGCATCCTCCTCGATGTTATCAACCGTACTTTCACTCTCTTTGATACTAATGTGATTGCTTTGATTGACCTGGTTCTACTCATTCTTATATATGCAAAACCTTAGCATCCAAAGAAGACTTTACCTATTGAGTCTCTCGAGTTCGTAATTCGGTGTCAAATCCTTGGGTCGTTACGTGCTTGTCGACAAAGTGTGCAAGAAATGTCCCTAGTAATCCGAGGGTCCCGCTTTCCGCGGACCGATGCTTTTGCCGCTTGATGAATTTGATGTTATTCTTGGTTTGGATTGGTTGACCGTGCATGATGCGGTTGTGAATTGCAAAAGCAAGACTATTGATTTGAGGTGCGCGAATAACGAGATAATCCGAGTTGAGTCTATGGACTTAAAGGGGTTGCCAGCTGTAATATCAACAATGTTGGCCCAGAAACATGTAAGAAAGGGGTGCGAAGCACACCTTGCGTATGTACTTGATGATAAGAAATTGGAAAAGAAACCCGAATCGGTGCCGGTGGTTTGTGAATACCGGATGTTTTTCCAAGAATTACCGTTATTCTGAGCTAATTTTGAAAACAACCGATTTACGAAAACGTGATGTTTAAAAGTTATGTTGAGAAAACGTAGTGTTTTGAAAATAGTTGTTGCTTTGGAAAATTGCGATCTACTTCTAACAATTATAAAACATAGTAGATAAAATCCCAAAGTTTAAAATAAAAACCAGAATTAAAAGAGGCCGTATTACAACCCAAATAAAAAAATATGCAACAATAAATAAACAAATCTGAAAACATAAGCAGTGTGTGACTGTCTACGAGTCCCTCGCAGCATCGATCCATCTATCGCTTGGGATTACCTGCGCAGTTAATAAATAGGGTGAGTTTATGAAAACTCAGTGTGTAATCCCCTAGCATCCAAACAGTCAGTCAAAAATAGAATTTAGAACCATTCTGGGCTTGAGCCCTATCCGGTAATAGTACAGTCCAATTCAGAATATATGTGGGCCAAAGCCCGATTCATTAACATTTGGTCTCAACCCATCACAGTCTTACTTGGGCCTAGCCTATCTCAGAATCAATATCAGTTGGGCCTAGCCCATATCAGAACTAGTATTAGTTGGGCCTAGCCCATTTCAATATCAAACCCATATGAATAATGCATGATAACCCACTCAACCCTGTACTTGCCTCCGTCCAACCCTACACTACCTGTGGGGAATAAATCACCCACGCCATCCCTACACTTACAGTGTTAGCACCAGTTGCAACACTAACTAGAGTCGCAACAAAGCTGCTAATATCAGAATATGTGGCACAACCACCAATACGATTTCTTTTTCTATAACAATATCCCAATCCCAAGTAGTATGTCATGTATCCAGAATGTCATTCACAAAATCAGTCATACAAATCACACACAAATCAGTCATTTACCCTCGAGGGGCAAAGCAGTCATTTTACCTTTTAGGGGTATTTTGGTCATTTTACAAATTTTGGGGTCCCAGTACAGATTATGACCTCATAGATGGTCTACTGTCGCCTCGAGCCACTCAAGTAACCTAGATGGTCAAAACGGTGAAAATGGGCCCAAGGTCCATTACTTAACCCAAATAGGCCCACACGCTCATGTGGCCCATTTAGCCCAATTTCAGTCACAACTATGTGAACACTATAGTCCAGTTCATTATTTGTCACTTACCGCAAATTATATCCGTGTGGAGCCCACGAGCCTATTGGGCCCACACAGCCCATTTTGGCCCATCAAGGCCCAGAACAACCCCAATACACGAGAACGCTCATGGTGGCCTCTACAATCTATCACCCTTGATTTGTGGGAATGGTTTACCACATGAGCGATCACACGCTCGTGAGGCCTCAAATGTCGAAGTTTCAGCTTTTTTGCTTTTGTCGGTTAACAGTTGAGGCAGTGTGATTACACACCTTAAACGAAGTTGCGCAAATAGCCCTCGAGTCCAAAGCCTACACTCCACCAAAAATACTCCATTAGTCAAAGCAATAGGATTAACATCCCCTTTCTACTCTTATCAAAATTACTACACCAACACTTGCCTTACTTGCAAGAGTGAGATTAACCCAGAATGAATTGTTGACAAAGGCTGAATACCACTCCTTGACTGAACTGCATACAACTGAACTCCATTAACCTATATCAATATTGATCACATATAGATTGAACCAATATAATCACTTACCGAAAACATGAAATCGGTTGTGGAAATAAAACAATCGTCCATATTCCCGAAGTGAGAATCCAAAAGATAAAGGCAAGGTTCAGTACCCACAGGCTCCTAGCCATAAACGGCAGTAAGAAGGTATAAAAGAGATTACCACACCACAAAAAGAAAAGAACAGAGAGGGAGACAAACACCTACCGATTGCCCAAGATCAGTTACAAAAGCCAGAAGCAGAGGTAGGGAAAAAAAGTTATGCTGCCACTGTCACAGTACCAAAGGGTGAAAAGGTTATAAGAGGAAAGAAGAGAAAAGAATAAGTATTTGGTACAGGATCAAAAGAAGGGAATGATGATAAGAGAAGTGGTTAACAGAAGAAAAGAGGTGTAGAAAGAAAAGAGAGACAAGTTATTCGGTCACCAAAAAACTAGAAGAGGGAGGGGAAGATGGAGAAGTCAGCCTAAGATGAAACCAATAGTTAAAACCTGAAAGTGCAAAAAGTGATATAACTATCTGGTAAAAGCCGAATAAGAAAAATGCCAAAACCCGAAAGAAAACTATGACAGCCCAAAAATGACCCTAGTCGGAATGTGGTTTTGGGACCACAAAACCGAGGCATAAAAATAATTTGAAATTTATTTTGATGCCTATAATATGTGTATGCTCATGTATGACATTTTTGATGATTGATTTAGTGTTATAAAGGTGAATTTCACTAGAAAGGACTTAGTAGTGAACTTTGAAAGTACGATAGGGAAATGTGTGATGACTAATTAAAGCATGCATGCAAAACAATGGACTTGCATGTCAAATTCCCCTTTTTATAGCTGGTGGCGGCCATGACCAAGAATATGGGCTAAACATGTCATGAAACATGTTTTGTTGGGCATTAGGGAGAAATAATAAACAAATAAGCATGGGTAAGAAAAGAATGAAAAAAAAATGTGTGTGTGAGTGTGGTATCTCCCCCATTGCCGTGAGTTGTAAAGGAAGAAAGAAAAAAATTTGTTCATCCTTTCTTTGAGCCAAAACTAAGGGGGAAGAAGAGATTTTTGCTTCATTTTATTTGTTTAGAAGAGATCTAGAAGGAGATTTGGCTAAACTTGCACCAAGATTAAGGTATGTATGAGGTTGTGTCATGAGATTCATGCATGTTTTAGTTGCCAACTTCATGTTCATGTTAGCCATGGTTCAAATCCTTGTTATGCCATGGAAGTGGTATTTGGTCAAAGTTGATATTGTGATAAAGCCATTGCATGCTAAGTGTGAAGCTTGATGATGATGCATGCAATGATGGATTGTCTACTCTTGAAATTTCTTTGTAGCCATCTTGAGTAAGACATTGAGTTTTCTTTTGTTTAACCATGATTGAAGTTGAAAGGGCATGATTGTGATGTATTCGCCATGATGCATTCATGAGCATGGTTCATGCTTCTTGCATGTTAGTTAAAATTTGTGTTTTGGATGGCTATGGACACCTTGAAATTCGGCCATGCACATATATGTATATATATGTTTGCACATGATGTTTTGGTTATGAAGTAAGTGATGAATATGTTTGTTTAAAGAAGAAAATGTTGAAGAATGTTTGTGAAATTGCAAGTACATTTGGCCTAGAATACCTATGATGTGGAAATCTTGGAATTTATTGTTGATTTGGTGCAAGTATGACTAAGTATAATCGGCCATATGAGTGCTTGATGATGTATTATAAGTATTGAGCCACAATATGTAAAGCATTAACTAGTAAAATGCATGCTGTTTTGTGTGGTGTTAAGTGTATAATTGGCCTCAAATTGGACATGTATGTTCGGCCTTAAGTAGCCGATTGATGGCCTTAGCTTTTCCTTGATGCTTGAATGGATTGTATTGAATTGCTTGATGTAGTATAAAATGTGCATGACCATTGTGTACTCAAGCTAAAGGGTGGCCATATGACCATTTAAACTCCTTGTCATATTCGCCATAAGCTAGCATAATGAGGTATTAATAAATTAAATTTGTTTGAATTAGCTCAAGAGCTTAGAGGGCCACAATTGGACAAGGGGAAGGAAAAAGTGATCGAATAGCCGTAAAAGCCGTTCGACAACATCCGAGGTAAGTCCTCAAGAAGTGACCCTACTTGAATTATGTGAAATGAAATATGGATGTGTATTGATTATTGATTTATGTGTGTATGAGTATTTGAATGATACCCGCTAAGTCCCGGCGGCGATTATGCTAGTGATTATATTTGTGTTTGAGCCTTAGTAACGAAAATGAAATATGAATGTCTAATAATTATTGATGTATGTGTGCATGAGCAATTGAATGATATCCGGCTAAGTCCCAAGACGTTATTGCTGGAAATTATATCCGGGTTAAGACCGAAGGCAATTGTGCTAGCGGCTACATCCGGGCTAAGACCAAAGGCATTCGTATGAGTCGTTCTATCCGGCTAAGACCAAGGCATTCGTGCACGTGGTTATATCCGGTTGTATTCAAGAAGCATGGGCTGGAGGTGAGTGTTGGTTGCTGTAATGAATTCAATTGGTACGCTCGAAAAGCCCAAAGAATAAGGTATGTTTATATGTGCATTGGAAAGTCGACATGTTTGAGCAACATTCGCCGATCGACTAACTAATTTCAGCTATTGAATTGGTTGATACCTTGTGAAAGTATATAATGATGAAGTGTGAAGTAAGAATGATTATGTGAATGTGTATTAATGAAATGATGCATTTGGCCATGTGAATGTATTGCTTTAATTAAAGCTGATTTTATTCCTTAAGACTTACTAAGCATAAAAATGCTTACCCGCTGCTTTGGCTCTCTGTTTTATAGATTGTGCTCGATAGCAATCGGATTCGGGATCATTAAAGTCGAAGTCATCCAAACTATCAAAGCCTCCATTTTGGTATAAATTTTGGTTGAACTTTGAAATGGCATGTATAGGACTACCCCTTGCTGGTTTAAATATGTTGTGATGTATATGTGTACGGCCATGCGAAAATGGCTCGTAAAAGTGAAGTACGAACTTAGACTATTTGCGGTTTGTATATATATATATATATGGTGTCATGATGTGATTATGGATTGGAAATGGGAATGTTGGTCACATGATCAGCCATTGGTATGGTTAAAATGATCATATGTGAACCTATGTATGGCAAGACTAGTTGGTTCATGGAGACTACAAACTAGGTAAGACCTACCTTAAAAACAGATGCTGCCAGCTGCAGTGACGTGAATGTGAAAAATCACCAAAATTTGTAGGAATGGTATTAAATAGTGAATAAGCTATGTAAATGAACCTTGATGAGTCTATTTTCATATGGAAGAAACGAAAAGGTCATAGGAGTTACATGTTAAGAGATATTAAAGCTATTGTGAGACAGGGCCAGAAAGGTTTCTGGGTCCCCTATCGCAACTTTAAAAATTTACTATAAATTATAAAAAAAGAATTAGGAGTCGTGATTTATATGTACAGATTCAATTTTGAGTCTAGTTTCATTAGAAACAAACGGCACCAGTATTAAAGCCCTGTGTAGAGAGATATTCAAGTTGTAACGTGCGAAGGTCAGAGCAGTCGATCCCTGTAACATGGGTGACTTTAACTAATAAACTGTACCAATTGGCCCGACCAAAAATTCTAGCAATAAGTCCATGGATGGATATATGAGTCTAAATTCAGGGAAAATTTGCAAAACCAGTTTCTGAGTTTTGAAACTCGAGATATGATTTTTAAGGCGACGGTGATGCAGTTTTCCAGCCTGACTGGAAATGTCAAATTGGTGGGCAAAATATGTGGACTTGGCTTGTTAACCCCTCGTGTCCGACAATCGGCAATGGTCTCGGGTTCGGGTGTTACAATTTTATTGGTATCGAGCCACGGTTTAGTCGATTCTAGGACTACCGTGACGTGTTTGGGGTCTAGCTATACATGCCATTAAATGATGAATCGATAGTGTGGTGATTTCGACAATTTGACTTTGTGTTTGTTTATAGTAATGGATCCCGATCCCAACCGAAAGCGATAGCTGATGATGTGGAGAGTATGGCGCTGCTCCCGCGCAAGGGACAAAGGCCGGACTCTCAACCTATGGCCAGCAATCCGAATGATGAGGCTAAGCAAGCCTTTTATAGTGTGATGAATGAATGGTTTAACCAATACATTCGAACTAACACTACTGTTCCACAACCTCCATTCCCGACAAATGCAACCCCAAGACCTACAATACCTCCGTGAATCTGACCAAATAAGGTCAAGTAAGCCCCAATCGATAGGATTCGAAAACATGGGGCCACTGAATTTAAAGCTATGGATGATGATGATGTCTAGCGAGCTGAATTTTGGTTGGACAACACTATCCGGGTGCTCGATGAGCTATCTTGTACACCCGATGAGTGCTTAAAGTGTACCATCTCCTTGCTACATGAGTCCGCCTACTATTGGTGGAGTACTCTGACTTCTGTGGTGCCTAGAGAGCAAGTGACTTGGGAATTCTTTCAAACCGAGTTCCGAAAAAAGTATATCAGTCAGAGATTCATCGACCAAAAGCGAAGGGAATTTCTTGATCTTAAGCAAGGTTCTATGTCGCCATCGACTCTCGAACGAAAATTTGTGAGGCTTAGCCAGACGCAGCGAGAATGCATTTCGTCCAAAGCTATTATGTAAACGCAGCGAGGATGGGCTGAATGATGATATAAGGATGTTCGTTGGCATTCTCGAGATACGAGAGTTCGTAGTACTTGTTGAGCGAGCTTGTAAAGTCAAGAGCTTAGAAAGGAGAAACAAAAAGTGATGTGGGAACTGGAGAATTTCGAAGAGGTCCTCGGGAAAGTCTCTTCAACAAGCATCGAAGAGATTTTGAGATGATGTGAGCCGGTCTAGAGGCGCTACGGGCTTTTCTAGACGAGGACGCGATCGACCCCCTGTGACCACACAAGTCACTTGATCGCCATGGTGGAAATGATCGCCGAGAGAGGCGAGTGTCCGCATTGTGGCAAATGGCATTCGGGAGCTGTTGGTTCCGTGATCGCTCCTGCTATAAGTGCGGATCGGCCGACCACTTTATGAAGGATTGCCCGAGGATGCTTGAACAAAATGTAAGTCAAAGTGGAAACCCGGTGCTACCATCGCCGAGGTAGGCCACCTAGAAATGTGGGCAATGTTAGTGGCGGTCGAGAGGATCTAGAGATGCTACCATCGATCCAAGGCTCGGGCTCCTGCTAGGACTTATGCCACACGCGCACGCCGAGGATCTTGCCTCTCTAGATGTCATTACCGGTACTTTCACTCTTTTCAATACTAATGTGATTGCTTTGATTGACCCCGGTTCTACTTATTCTTATATATGTGAAACCTTAGCATCCAAGAAGACTTTGCCTATTGAGTCTCATCGAGTTTGTAATTCGGTGTCAAACCCTTGGGTCATTACGTGCTTGTCAACAAAGTGTGCAAGAAAAGTCCCCTAGTGTTCCGAGGTTCTTGTTTTCCGCGGACTTGATGCTTTTGCCGTTCGATGAATTGACGTTATTCTTGGTTTGGATTGGTTGACCATGCACGATGCGGTTGTAAATTGCAAAATCAAGACTATCGATTTGAGGTGCGCGAATAACAAGATAATTCGGGTTGAGTCTACGGACTTAAAGGGGTTGCCACCGTAATATCAGCAATGTTGGCCCGAAATATGTAAGAAAAGGGTGCGGCGTACCTTGCATATGTGCTCGATGACAAGGAATCGAAAAAGAACCCGAATCTGCGCGTGGTTTGTGAATACCGGATGTTTTCCTCAAGAATTGCCGTTTACCACCTGTTCGGAAATAGAATTTGGCATCGAATTGGTACCGGTACCACTCTAATTTCGATAGCTCCGTGTCGTATGGCACCAACGGAATTAAAGGAGTTGAAAGCTCGGTTGCAAGAATTGGTGGATAGAGGTTTTGCTCGCCTGAGTTGTTCGCCTTTGGGTGCGCCGGTGTTGTTTGTGAAAAGAAGGATGGAACCATGAGGTTGTGCATCGACTATCGTCGACTTAATAAAGCGACGATAAAGAACAAATACCGTTACCACGTATCGATGACTTGTTCGATCAACTGAAGGAGCCTCGGTGTTCTCGAAAATAGATTTGAGATCGGGCTATTATCAATTGCGAATCCGAGATTCGGACGTACCCAAGACGCCTTGAGCGAGATATGGTCACTATGAGTTCCTAGTGATGCCGTTTGGGCTTACTAATGCCCTGCGGTATTTATGGATTTAATGAATCGGATCTTGCACCATATTTGGATCGATTCGTAGTCGTGTTCATTGATGACATCTTGGTCTATTCAAGAAATGAGACCGAACATGCTAAACACTTGAGGTTAGTGCTGCAAATTTTACGGATAAGCAATTATATGCTAAGTTCAAAGAAGTGTGAGTTCGGTTAAGAGGTTAGCTTCTTGGGTCATGTGGTATCTCGATCGGTATTCGAGTCGAATTCGAATAAAATTTCAGCCATACTTAATTGGAAGCCTCAGAAATATTAATGAGGTTCGGAGCTTTTTGGGGCTTCTTAGGTTATTACCGACGATTTGTAAAGGTTTCTCAACGATAGCCACGCCGATGACGGCTACTCCAAAAGGATGTTAAGTTCGAATGGACGGTGAAATGTCAGAAAAGTTTCGATCAACTAAAAACTTATTTGACTGAAGCCCCAATTCTAGTGCAACCCGAATCCGGCAAGGAGTTTGTCATCTATAGTGACGCCTCCCTACTTGGGTTAGGTTGTGTATTGATGCAAGAAGGTTGCGTTGTGGCCTATGCGTCGAGGCAATTAAAGCCACACGAGAAAAATTATCCGACCCATGATCTCGAATTAGTCGCCATCGTATTCGCTTTAAAGATTTGGCGACATTACTTATTTGGTGAGAAGTGCCATGTACTCGGATCACAAAAGTCTCAAATATTTGATGACCCAAAGAGACTTAAATCTGCGACAAAGACGTTGGCTCGAATCTGTTAAAGGATTATGAGCTGGTCATTGACTATCACCCCTAAAGGCGAATGTGGTTGCGGATGCCTTGAGTCGAATCGTTATTCACTCTACGACGATGAATGTGCACTTGTCTGCTCGATCCGATAGTGTGTTAGTGGCTGAATTGAAAGCCAAACCATTATTGACACATCAAATTCGAGAAGCTCGAAAAGTCGACGACGAGTTGGCTACAAAACGGCCGAGTGTGTTCGAACAAGGACTCGGAGTTTCAAATCGATGATGACGATTGTTTGAGGTTCAAAGTCATCTGTGTGTTCCAAAGAATTTGGAACTCATTTCGATAATTCTGAATGAAGCCCATTGTAGCCGAATGGCAATCCACCCGGGGAGTACGAAGATGTACAACGATTTGAAACGTCGGTTTTGGTGGCATGGTATGAAACGAGACATCTCCGACTTTGTTTGAGATGTTTAATATGTCAACAAGTGAAAGCGGAACATCAAGTGCCTTCGAGATTACTTCACCAATCACGATACCCGAGTGGAAATGGGATCGAGTCACAATGGACTTTGTATCCGGACCGCCATTGTCGTGAGTAAGAAGGATGCGGTTTGGGTCGTGGTAGATAGATTGACTAAGTCGGCTCACTTTGTCCCGTGTGACGTCGGATTTTTCAATGGACAAATTAGCCGAATTGTACGCTTCTCAGATTGTGAGATTGCACGGGTGCCTATTTCCATCGTGTCGGATAGAGATCCGAGATTTACCTCGCGATTTTGGAAAAAGTTGCAAGAAGCTTTGGGTACCAAGTTGCATTTCAAAGACCGCCTTTCACCCCCAAACCGATGGTCAATCCGAGTGGATAATTCGGATACTTGAGGATATGTTGAGATGTTGCGTCCTCGAGTTTAGTGGTTCATGGGAGCGGTATTTGCCGTTGATTGAATTCGCCACAACAACAAATTTTCAATCAAGTATTAAGATGGCACCCTACGAGGCTTTGTACGGTCGTAAATGCCGTACACCATTGTTTTGGACCGAGCTCGGTGAAAGTAAGATTTTCGGTGGATTTGATTAGAGATGCTGAATGAAAGTGAAAGTAATCCGTGAAAGTCTCAAGATAGCCTCCGATCGTCGAAGTCGTGACGCGGATCTGAAGCGTAAGGATATCGAGTATCGTGGGTGATAAAGTGTTTCTCAAGGTATCGCCTTGGAAAAAGATACTCGATTTGGCCGTAAGGGCAAGTTGAGCCGAGGTTCATTGGGCCATATGAGATATCCGAAAGAAGTCGGTCCAAAGGCATATCGTTTGATTTTGCCCCCGAACTCGAAAAGGTTTACGATGTCTTTCATGTTTCGATGCTTGACACTATAGATCCGATCCATCGCGTGATTAGTCCATCGAAGTTGAAATTCAAGCCAATATGGGTTATGAGGAAGAACCGATTCGTATCCTATCACGGAAGTGAAAGAGTTGCGAAACAAGCGGGTTCCGCTAGTGAAGGTGTTATGGCTCAAGCACGGGATAGAAGAAGCTACTTGGGAAACCGAGAACTCTATGAAAGAGCGATACCCAACCCTATTTACTCGGTAAGATTTTCGGGACGAAAATTTCTTAAGTGGGGAGAGTTGTGACAGCCAAAATTGACCCTAGTCGAATGTGGTTTCGGGACCACAAAACCGAGGCATAAAAATAATATGAAATTTATTTTGATGCCTATAATATGTGTATGCTCATGTATGACATTTTGATGATTGATTTAGTGTTATAAAGGTGAATTTCACTAGAAAGGACTTAGTAGTGAACTTTGAAAGTACGATAGGGAAATGTGTGATGACTAATTAAAGCATGCATGCAAAACAATGGACTTGCATGTCAAATTCCCCTTTTATAGGTGGTGGCGGCCATGACCAAGAATATGGGCTAAACATGTCATGAAACATGTTTTGTTGGGCATTAGGAGAAATAATAAACAAATAAGCATGGGTAAGAAAAGAATGAGAAAAAATGTGTGTGTGAGTGTGGTATCTCCCCATTGCCGTGAGTTGTAAAGGAAGAAAGAAAAAATTTGTTCATCCTTTCTTTGAGCCAAAACTAAGGGGAAGAAGAGATTTTTGCTTCATTTTATTTGTTTAGAAGAGATCTAGAAGGAGATTTGGCTAAACTTGCACCAAGATTAAGGTATGTATGAGATTGTGTCATGAGATTCATGCATGTTTTAGTTGCCAACTTGATGTTCATGTTAGCCATGGTTCAAATCCTTGTTATGCCATGGAAGTGGTATTTGGTCAAAGTTGATATTGTGATAAAGCCATTGCATGCTAAGTGTGAAGCTTGATGATGATGCATGCAATGATGGATTGTCTACTCTTGAAATTTCTTTGTAGCCATCTTGAGTAAGACATTGAGTTTTCTTTTGTTTAACCATGATTGAAGTTGAAAGGGCATGATTGTGATGTATTCGCCATGATGCATTCATGAGCATGGTTCATGCTTCTTGCATGTTAGTTAAAATTTGTGTTTTGGATGGCTATGGACACCTTGAAATTCGGCCATGCACATATATGTATATATATGTTTGCACATGATGTTTTGGTTATGAAGTAAGTGATGAATATGTTTGTTTAAAGAAGAAAATGTTGAAGAATGTTTGTGAAATTGCAAGTACATTTGGCCTAGAATACCTATGATGTGGAAATCTTGGAATTTATTGTTGATTTGGTGCAAGTATGACTAAGCATAATCGGCCATATGAGTGCTTGATGATGTATTATAAGTATTGAGCCACAATATGTAAAGCATTAACTAGTAAAAATGCATGCTGTTTTTGTGTGGTGTTAAGTGTATAATTGGCCTCAAATTGGACATGTATGTTCGGCCTTAAGTAGCCGATTGATGGCCTTAGCTTTTCCTTGATGCTTGTGTGACAACCCGAATTAGGGCCTAATCGGAATAGTGGTTTCGTGACCACAAATCCGAGATAGAAATAATTGTTTTATAATTATTTTTGGGTTTATGATATGATTTCATGATTGTGTGAAAATTTCGTGATGAAATTCTATGCCTAAAGTGCTTAAATTGAAAGTAGGGACTAAATCGAATAAGTTGCAAAATTTGCATCCCGGAAGTTTTTAGTATGAAATTGTTTTGGGATATTAATTAGGAGGTCTTAAATAGCAATTTTACCAATTTTAAGTTCATGGACAAAATTAGGACATGGAAGGAATTTTTGAAAGTTTAGTAAGGAGGGGCATTTTGGTCATTTGGATATTAAATGAAATAAAATGGGAAAAATAACACAAAATTGATCATCATCCTCCTTAGTTGCTGCCGAATTCTCCCTCTCTCCATAGCTAGGGTTTCTTCAATTTTCAAGCTCCATAGTAAGTGATTCCAAGCCCGTTTTTAATGTTCTTTACGTTTTAGAATCCGGAAGCTCGATTAAGCTTATGCTAGTAATAATTTAACCTAGGGTTCATATTTGGAAAAATACCCATAGGTGAAATTTGTGTATTTTGATGTTTTATGATAGAATATGAGGTTTTAAATTATGTTAAATAACTTGTGCTACTCGGTTTTAAGTGAAAACGAGTAAAAGCAAGATAATCGGTAAAATACCTATTGTTCATAACTATATGATAGAGTGAGAATTTGATGTTGTTGTAGAAGAGAAAATGTTCAGCATATCATAAAATATAAGAATAAGGGCTGAAATTAAATTTCCGAGCCTAGGGGCAAAATTGTAATTTTGTAAAGTTAGGGGCAAAATGTAATTTTTCCATGATGTGATTTTGGATTGAAATAAATAGTATGAGTATTAAATGAGCTAAATGTGTTATTATAGATCAAGAAAGACGCGAATTGATCTCGAGCAGGGAAGGAAAAAGTTTTGGACTAAATTGCAAAATTTCCACATTTTGCACCAAGGTAAGTTTGTATGTAAATATTACAATAATTTCATGTACATTCTTATATTTCAGCCTATTATATAAACATACTAGCTGATGTTAAAATGTAAATCGACTATTGGAAGAATGGAAATAAATATAGAGAGAGATCCTGCTGAACATTCTGAGAGATCGAATGAAATAGAGGAGCGTAGCTAGGTCACATGTTTGATGCTGAGTGCACATCATGTGTATAAGAAAGCTACGAGACACCTGTAGTAGCTAGGTCACATGTGTGATACGAGATGTATCCCATGTAGACAAGAGAGCTACGTGAAAGATAAATGTAGCTAGGTCGCATGCGTGATTCCAAGTGAAGGACACCATGTAGACAAGAGAGCTACGTGAAAGATAAATGTAGCTAGGTGCATGCGTGATTCCAAGTGAAGGACACCATGTAGACAAGAGAGCTACGAGACAAATCGGTTGGGTCGCATGAGTGGTACTAAGTGTTCACCATGTGTACAAGAGAGCCGAACTAAGCGAAGTATGATGGTGGGGTGTGTGTCTTTGAAACCATTAAATATCGAGGATTGATCCAAATTGTTCAACGGGATGGTTTTGTGGTGATATTGTGGTTTGGACCTACACTTATGGTGAATGAAATGTGGTGAAAATGATTTGTGGTATATACATATATAAGATAAAATGAGGTTAGCATAAAGAATGTGTGAAAGAGTGAAATTAGCATTAAAACTGTTTTTAGATGGTAGCAGTGACGTGATTTTGAAAAATCACCAAAAATAGGAGGAATATAATTAGAGGTTGAATGAGATGTGAAATTAAAGTTTAATGAGTCTACTTTCATATAAAAGAAACAGAGCAAGCAAAGGAATTCTATATTTTGAGATATTTACAATTGTATGTGACTTGCTCAGGATGAATACGTGATCCCCTGTTCCAACTTTGAAAAATAATTAAAACTTGTACAAAGCAAATTAAGAAGTATAGTTTACATGCCTAAATTCCTTATTGAGACTAGTTTTAAATGAAATAGACTTCAGGATTGTTTGAATTGTGTACTGAGAGAAATTCAATTCGTAGAGAACAGAGGTCAGATCAGTCGAGCTGTGTAACAGGGAAACTTTAACTAATAAACTGTACTAATCGGCTGAACCAAAATTATAGAAAAAATTAGCAAAAAGCTTTATGAGTCTAGATTCAGGGAAATTTTACGGATTTAAATTTTGAGTTTCGTAACTCGAGTTATGATTTATTTAGTGAATATGACGCAGCAGAGACAGCTTAATCAAAGTGGAATGAATAGTGAAGTTAAAGTAGATATACTTGAATTGTTGTGTAAACATGTTAGATTCTTTAATTAGTATTTACATACTTACTTACTAAGCTATAAGCTTACTTTGTTTTTCTCTTTTGTCTTATAGTGTCCTTCGGCTTGCTCAGGAGTTAAGGATCGTGAAGATCTACCCGCACTATCATACTTTAGGGTATTTGAATTAAACGTTTTGAATTATGGCATGTATAGTAGGCTTAATTATTTTGTTACGTGTCATATTTGTCTAGGTTTAAAATTTTAGTTCTGATGCTCGACCAGCTACTTTGTACAAGCCATTAAAGTTGGCTAATATTGTTCAAGACATATGTTATAATGATGCACTATCAAATTGGATGACTTATTTATATCTCGGTTATGTTTAATGGTATGTGTTATATTCGGTAATACCTTGTATCCTGCTCGCGTGATAATTGGGTAAAGGGTGTTACATTTAGTGGTATCGAGCTATGGTTTAGTCGGTTCTCGGACTAATAAAGTGTGTGTAAAAGTCTAGCTATACATGCCATAAAAATATTGTGATAGTGTGGTGACTCTGATTGTTTTGTTTTAATATAGTAATGGATCCCAAGGAACTGCTACGGTGATGATCTTTAGCTAATGCGCCGGCTCCCTTTAAGGGACCGCTACTGTGGAAAGTAGACTGAGACATTGAGACAAGGAGATGAGGCTCGGGATGCCTTTCTCCAAATGATGAACAATTGGTATCTTGAATTTATTCGAGCAAATCCAAATGCTCAACCTCCTCCACCCCTCCTATACCTCGGGCGATTCACAGAGTGCTCAAGGTATAGATTTGGTAAGAATGAACAAGCCTCCGGTTGACAAGATTCAAAACAAGGGGCGAAGAGTTTAGAGCAAAGGTCGATGATGATCCCGAGAAGCGGAATTCGGCTTGAAAATTCTACCGTGTATTTGATGAGCTCTCATGTACACCGAGGAATGCTTAAAGTGTCTTGATCACTTTCGAGAGATTGACTTACCACCGGTGGAAGACTTTGGTTGCGATGGTGCCAAAAGAAAAAGTTACTTGGGATTTCTTCCAGAAGAATTTAGAAAGAAATACATAAGTCAGTGATTTATTGATCAAAAACGGAAGGAGTTCCTTGAATCGAAGCGGGAAAATGTCCATGGCAGTATGAGCGCGAATTTGTAAGACTCAGCAAGTATGCCCAGAATGTGTGTCCACCGAGGCCATTATGTGTAGAAGATTTGAAGATGGGCTGAATGAGGACATTAAAGTGCTTGTAGGAATTTTGGAGTTGAAAGAATTTGTAGTATTGGTTGATCGAGCTCTTAAAGCCAAGAATTTAACAAAGAAAGAAGAAAAGTCGCTATTGAGGCCCGAGATGTCGAAAAAGACAGATAAGCAAGCCATTTCAATCTCAACCAAAGAGGTCCAAAGAGACAAACCCTCGAATGACAGTTTCAATTGGGGATTCACACGAGATCGTGGTAGAACATATTCGGGTCTAAAGCTCAAGCTACTTGGTGGCAAGTGTGGGTAATGTGCGACCTAGAAAGCCCGAGTGTCGACAATGTGGCGAGCAACATTATGGTGAGTGTTGGGGGACCGAGCGAGCTTGTTTCAAAAGCGGTTCTCATGAGCATTTTATTAGAGATTGTCCGAGAAAGTTAAAGAAGAAAGATTTCAGAGTGCTAGATGAATACCACCGCTAGTAGAGGTAGACCACCGAGAAATCTTGGAGGTGGGACTAGTAGTAAAACAGTGATGAAAGATTTAACGGCAAGATCGAAGCTAGAGCACTGCTAGAGCTTATGCTATCGTGTTCGAGAAGATGCATCATCTCCGATGTTATTATCGGTACATTTTCTCTATGATACTATTGTTATTGCATTGATTGATCCCGGTCCACTCATTCCTATATTTGCATGAATTTAGTATCCAATAAAAAGTTGCTGTTGAATTTATTGAGTTTACGATTAAAGTGTCGAACCCTTAGGCCAATATGTGCTAGTTGACAAGGTTTGCAAGAATTGCCCATTAATGATTCAAGGTCACTTTTTTCCGCCAACTTGATGTTTGTTACCATTTGGTGAGTTTGACGTTATCTTGGGAATGGACCGGTTAACATTGTATGATGCTAAGGTAGATTGCAAACAAAAGACACTAGAGTTGAAATGTGAAAATGGAGAAATTCTGTGGGTTGAAACAGATGAATCAAATAAATTGCCTATGGTGATTTCGCACATGTCTGCACAGAAATACATGAGAAAAGGGTGTGAAGCTTATCTGGCTTATGTAATGACTATCGAGTTGCCTCAACTGAAATTTGAATCGATCGATAGTCCGTGAGTTTCGAGATGTATTTCTGAGGAATTGCACGGTTGCCTCCGAACGAGAGATAGATTTTGCCATTGATTTGTTGCCGGCATCGCACCGATCTCGATTGCTCCATATAGAATGGCTCGATCGAATTAAAAGAATTGAAGGCTCGATTCGCGGAGTTAACGGACAAGGGATTTGTGAGACCGAAGTTTCTCTCCCGGGTGCTCTGTATTATTCGTAAAAAGAAGGATGGTTCAATGAGACTTTGCATTGATTACCGTCGACAATAAGGTGACTATAAAGAACAAGTACCGTTGTCGAGGATTGATGATTTATTCGATCGGTTAAAGGGGCCACAAGTGTTTTCAAAGATTGATTTGAGGTCCGGTTACTACCAATGAGAGTTAAGGAGTCGGATGTGCGAAAACCGCCTTTAGGACAAGGTATGGACATTATGAGTTTGTTGTGATGCCTTTCGACAACAAATGCTCCACTATATTTATGGACTTAATGAATCGGATCTTCCGACCATATTTGGATAAGTTTGTAGTAGTGTTTATAGATGACATTTTAATTTATTCTCGAGATGAGTCTCGAACATGCCGAACACTTGAGAACTATATTGCGATCTTGAGAGAAAAGAAACTGCTTGCCAAGTTTAGTAAAAGTGAGTTACGGCTTTGTGAAGTCGGATTTTGGGGCATATAGTCTCGGTGATGGTATTCGGTGGATCCAAGCAAGATTTCTGCGATCGTTGATTGGAAACCGCCAAGAATGTATCCGAGGTTAGAAGCTTTTAGGCTTAGCCGGTATTATAGACGTTTTGTTGAAGGATTTTCGATGATTGCCTCTCCTATGACTAAGTTGTTGCAAAAGAATGTTAAGTTTGAATGGACCGATAAATGTCAACAAAGTTTTGAAAAATTGAAAGCACGATTGACTGAAGCACCAATTTTAGTACAGCCCGAGTTAGGAAAGGAGTTCGTAATTTATAGTGATGCATCATTGATGTGCCTTGGATGTGTGTTGATGCAAGAGGGTAAAGTGGTAGCTTATGCTTGAGGCAGTTAAAACCGCATGAGAAGAACTATCCTACACATGATTTGGGCGGCATTGTTGTTTTTGCCTTGAAGATTTGGCGACATTATTCATGTCCAACATCTAAGTTGGGCCTACCTTTAAATCAAACAGCCATAGAGATAATCTACCATGCATCCACTTAATACACCTGAAAACACCTCATTCAATTCAACCGCTAACATAATAATCTCACCAGTCCCTAACTATAGTGTACCCTTCAAACTAATAGTCCACCCAATAATGTAATGAATCCGAATTATTCACAAATCCCAACAATCATCCATTACCTCGGAAGTACCATTTACCTCTAGGATTTCGGTCGTATTTACAAATTTGGTGCACCTACATGAATATGCATCAGATTTCTCTCATGAGCCATAAGCTCTAGATGTCTAACTGAAAATGGCCCAGTCCATTATAAAATACAAGGCATTGCCCTTTTGAGCCCACAGATATTACATTGACCCATTGTCCTTACTCATAACTACAGTCATCTATGGGCCCAAGTCCTATTAGCCTTAACAATGAAGCCCAGCCATGTGCCTTACAATCCAATTCACCATGGTGGCCAATCTATACCTATTGTGATGTTACACTATCACGTACCTTGGTCAAATTATTGCTTTTGGTTACATTGAGCGGTATTGCCCAACAACTATCCATGGCCTACTACAAAAAACCCTTACCAAATACACTCATCCACATTACTATCAAACATAATTGCACCCTTATTTGATGAATTAACTAACATGTTGCGGTATACACTCAAGCATTAACCTAATCAATATACAATATTGAATATATCCCTAATTAACTTATGCAAAATAACCAATGAATGTAAATACAACTTGATCACATAATAATAAACAAATAAAAGATAACACATCTCAATGAGAAAAAAAGGATACCAACCATAGAAGAATCAAAAGAACAAACACGAGCCAAAGTATCAAGCCAAGGAGGGTAGAAAAATATACGATAAGGAAAAGGATTAGAATAAAAGAATAAGATACAGAAGAGCATGATAAAAAGAAGTTAGAAAAAGAAGTAAAGAAAGAGCGTACAAGAACAAAAGGGAGAAAAAGAAAGAAAGATAAATAAGTAGAAAGAAAGTCAAAAAAAGTAACTATAGGTAAAAGCCAGTAAAAGAAAAGAAACTAGAAGAAGTATGGAAATATGTGGACAAAAAATAATAAATTATTTAGATGCCAATAATTATATGAATTTGATAATAGTAAACTAAATGAAAGAAATAGTGAAATATAAGCAAAAGTGAGTTTGGGAAAAAAAAGGGATAAAATTTTAAACCCAAAAAGAATTTAAAATTGGACCGAGCTTAGTGAAAGCAGATTCATGGAGTTGATCTAGTTAAAAAACCGAAGAGAAAATAAAAGTAATTGGGATTGCTTGAAAGCTCGATCGACAAAAGTCATATCGATTTAAAAAGAAAAGAGATTGAATTTCGGTGGGTGATAAAGTGTTCTTGAAGGTGTCACCATGGAAAAAGATTCGAGATTTAGTCGAAAAGGCAAGTTGAGTCGCGTTTTATTGGGCGTCTGAGATTCTTGAGAATTGGACCGATGGCATATCGGTTGGCCTTACACGCGAGTTAGAAAGAATTCATAACGTGTTTCATGTATCAATGTTGCGACGTTATCGTTCGATCCTTCACATGTGATTTCCCCAACGAAATTGAGATTCGATCGGATATGACCTATGAGGAGGAACCAATAAAGATTTTGGCTCGAGAGGTTAAGCAGTTAAGAAATAAAAGTATAGCTTTAGTGAAAGTATTGTGGCACGAGACATGGGATAGAAGAGGCTACGTGGGAACCCGAGGAAGCTATGAGAAGCAGTACCAAACCTCTTTGAGTAAGATTTTGGACGAAAATCTCAAAGGGAGAATTGTGACAACCTGAATTAGGGCCTAATCGGAATAGTGGTTTCGTGACCACAAATCCGAGATAGAAATAATTGTTTTATAATTATTTTGGGGTTTATGATATGATTTCATGATTGTGTGAAAATTTCGTGATGAAATTCTATGCCTAAAGTGCTTAAATTGAAAGTAGGGACTAAATCGAATAAGTTGCAAAATTTGCATCCCGGAAGTTTTTAGTATGAAATTGTTTTGGAATATTAATTAGGAGGTCTTAAATAGCAATTTTACCAATTTTAAGTTCATGGACAAAATTAGGACATGGAAGGAATTTTTGAAAGTTTAGTAAGGAGGGGCATTTTGGTCATTTGGATATTAAATGAAATAAAATGGGAAAAATAACACAAAATTGATCATCATCCTCCTTAGTTGCTGCCGAATTCTCCCTCTCTCCATAGCTAGGGTTTCTTCAACTTTCAAGCTCCATAGTAAGTGATTCCAAGCCCGTTTTAATGTTCTTTCGTTTTGGAATCCGGAAGCTCGATTAAGCTTATGCTAGTAATAATTTAACCTAGGGTTCATATTTGGAAAAATACCCATAGGTGAAATTTGTGTATTTTGATGTTTTATGATAGAATATGAGGTTTTAAATTATGTTAAATAACTTGTGCTACTCGGTTTTAAGTGAAAAGCGAGTAAAAGCAGATAATCGGTAAAATACCTATTGTTCATAACTATATGATAGAGTGAGAATTTGATGTTGTTGTAGAAGAAAAATGTTCAGCATATCATAAAATATAAGAATAAGGGCTGAAATTAAATTTCGAGCCTAGGGGCAAAATTGTAATTTTGTAAAGTTAGGGCAAAATGTAATTTTTCCATGATGTGATTTTGGATTGAAATAAATAGTATGAGTATTAAATGAGCTAAATGTGTTATTATAGATCAAGAAAGACGAATTGATCTCGAGCGGAAGGAAAAAGTTTTGGACTAAATTGCAAAATTTCCACATTTTGCACCAAGGTAAGTTTGTATGTAAATATTACAATAATTTCATGTACATTCTTATATTTCAGCCTATTATATAAACATACTAGCTGATGTTAAAATGTAAATCACTATTGGAAGAATGGAAATAAATATAGAGAGAGATCCTGGTTGAACATTGGAGATCGAATGAAATAGAGGAGCGTAGCTAGGTCACATGTTTGATGCTTGAGTGCACATCATGTGTACAAGAAACTACGAGACACCCTGTAGTAGCTAGGTCACATGTGTGATCGAGATGTATCCCATGTAGACAAGAGAGCTACGTGAAAGATAAATGTAGCTAGGTGCATGCGTGATTCCAAGTGAAGGACACCATGTAGACAAGCTCGTGAAAGATAAATGTAGCTAGGTGCATCGTGATTCCAAGTGAAGGACACCATGTAGACAAGAGAGCTCTGAGACAAATCGGTTGGGTCGCATGAGTGGTACTAAGTGTTCACCATGTGTACAAGAGAGAACTAACGAAGTATGATGGTGAAATTGTGTCTTGAAACCATTAAATATCGAGATTGATCCGAATTGTTCAACGGATGGTTTTGTGGTGATATTGTGGTTTGGACCTACACTTATGGTGAATGAAATGTGGTGAAAATGATTTGTGGTATATACATATATAAGATAAAATGAGGTTAGCATAAAGAATGTGTGAAAGAGTGAAATTAGCATTAAAACTGTTTTTAGATGGTAGCAGTGACGTGATTTTGAAAAATCACCAAAAATAGGAGGAATATAATTAGAGGTTGAATGAGATGTGAAATTAAAGTTTAATGAGTCTACTTTCATATAAAAGAAACAGAGCAAGCAAAGGAATTCTATATTTTGAGATATTTACAATTGTATGTGACTTGCTCAGGATGAATACGTGATCCCCTGTTCCAACTTTGAAAAATCATTAAAAATTGTACAAAGCAAATTAAGAAATATAGTTTACATGCCTAAATTCCTTATTGAGACTAGTTTTAAATGAAACAGACTTCAGGATTGTTTGAATTGTGTACTGAGAGAAATTCAATTCGTAGTGAACAGAGGTCAGATCAGTCGAGCTGTGTAACAGGGGAAACTTTAACTAATAAACTGTACTAATCGGCTGAACCAAAAATTATAGAAAAAAATTAGCAAAAAGCTTTATGAGTCTAGATTCAGGGAAATTTTACGGATTTAAATTTCGAGTTTCGTAACTCGAGTTATGATTTATTTAGTGAATATGACGCAGCAGAGACAGCTTAATCAAAGTGGAATGAATAGTGAAGTTAAAGTAGATATACTTGAATTGTTGTGTAAACATGTTAGATTCTTTAATTAGTATTTACATACTTACTTACTAAGCTATAAGCTTACTTTGTTTTTCTCTTTTGTCTTATAGTGTCCTTGGCTCGGGAGTTAAGGATCGTGAAGATCTACCGCACTATCATACTTTAGGGTATTTGAATTAAACGTTTTGAATTATGGCATGTATAGTAGGCTTAATTATTTTGTTACGTGTCATATTTGTCTAGGTTTAAAATTTTAGTTACGATCACCAGCTACTTTGTACAAGCCATTAAAGTTGGCTAATATTGTTCAAGACATATGTTATCGATGCACTATCAAATTGGATGACTTATTTATATCTCGGTTATGTTTAATGGTATGTGTTATATTCGGTAATACCTTGTATCTGTTCAGCGACGTAACGGGTAAGGGTTTACAACTTGAATGGATTGTATTGAATTGCTTGATGTAGTATAAAATGTGCATGACCATTGTGTACTCAAGCTAAAGGGTGGCCATATGACCATTTAAACTCCTTGTCATATTCGGCCATAAGCTAGCATAATGAGGTATTAATAAATTAAATTTGTTTGAATTAGCTCAAGAGCTTAGGGGCCACAATTGGACAAGGGAAGGAAAAGTGATCGAATAAGTAAAAAGCCGTTCGACAACATCCGAGGTAAGTCCTCAAGAAGTGACCCTACTTGAATTATGTGAAATGAAATATGGATGTGTATTGATTATTGATTTATGTGTGTATGAGTATTTGAATGATACGGGCTAAGTCCCGGCGATTATGCTAGTGATTATATTTGTGTTTGAGCCTTAAACTGAAAATGAAATATGAATGTCTAATGATTATTGATGTATCTGTGCATGAGCAATTGAATGATATCCGGCTAAGTCCGAAGCGTTATTGCTGGAAATTATATCCGGTTAAGACCGAAGGCAATTGTGCTAGTGGCTACATCGCGCTAAGACCGAAGGCATATCGTGAAGTCGTCTATCGGGCTAAGACCAAGGCATTCGTCGTGGTTATATCGGTTGTATTCGAAGAAGCTTGGGCTGGAGGTGAGTGTTGGTTGCTGTAATGAATTCAATTGAGTCGCTTCGAAAAGCCCAAAGAATAAGGTATGTTTATATGTGCATTGGAAAGTCGACATGTTTGAGCAACATTAACTCGATCGACTACAATTTCAGCTATTGAATTGGTTGATACCTTGTGAAAGTATATAATGATGAAGTGTGAAGTAAGAATGATTATGTGAATGTGTATTAATGAAATGATGCATTTGGCCATGTGAATGTATTGCTTTAATTAAAGCTGATTTTATTCCTTAAGACTTACTAAGCATAAAAATGCTTACCTGTTGCTTTGGCTCTCTTTTATAGATTGTGCCTGATAGCCATCGGATTCGGGATCATTAAAGTCGAAATCATCCACACTATCAAAGCCTCCATTTTGGTATAAATTTTTGGTTGAACTTTGAAATGGCATGTATAGGACTACCCTTGCGGTTTAAATATGTTGTGATGTATATGTATGCCATGCAAAATGGCTCGTAAAAGTGAATACGAACTTAGACTATTTGCGGTTTGTATATATATATATATGGTGTCATGATGTGATTATGGATTGGAAATGGGAATGTTGGTCACATGATCAGCCATTGGTATGGTTAAAATGATCATATGTGAACCTATGTATGGCAAGACTAGTTGGTTCATGGAGACTACAAACTAGGTAAGACCTACCTTAAAACAGATGCTGCCAGCTGCAGTGATGTGAATGTGAAAAATCACCAAAATTTGTAGGAATGGTATTAAATAGTGAATAAGCTATGTAAATGAACCATGATGAGTCTATTTTCATATGGAAGAAACAAAGGCGGG
>NW_026440988.1:0-6672 GCF_025698485.1 Gossypium arboreum | reverse complement strand
CCGGATAGAGAGACCCTTTGGGATGACGTTGAAGGTGTAGCCCTGCCCCGCACAAGGGACACCGCCTGGAGCCTCGTCATCTGCGAATAATCAAAATGAAGGGCAAAAGCCTTCTTCACCATGATGAATGAGGGTCCAATTGCCCAACAACCGACGCCAACCATTCCCAATTTAAATACTCCACCCCAAGAGCCCGGAATGCCAGCCACGATCCTGAGGTGAGTAAACCACCGGGACTTGATTAGGAAGCGGGAGGAGTTTAAGGCCATAGTTACCGAATGCCGAAAGGGCCGAGTTCGCTTGATAACACCATTAGAGTGTTTGATGAATTGTCACACACCGATGAATGTCTTTGGGCTATATCTTTGTTAGACTCCTACTATTGGTGGAGGACCTTGATTTCCATAGTCCCAAAGGAGCGTTACTTGGGATTTCTTTCAAACGGAATTTCGGAAGAAATATATTAGTCAACGGTTCATTGATCGAGGTAAGGAGTTCTTGGAACTCAAGCAAGGGTATGATTAATCGAACATGAGTTCGTAAGACTTAGTCGGTATCTGGAGTGTGTGGCTGATGAGGTTGCGATGTGCAAAAGATTTGAAGAAGGATTGAATGAAGAGTTAAAGTTACTAGTGGGAATTTTGGAGATAAAGGAGTTCGTGAACTAGTCGAACGAGGCAAGGGGAAGAACTTGGGAAGGAGAAGAAGGGCTGAATTTGAAGCAAGAGATTCCAAAGATCGGAAGTAAAGCCCTTCTCCAAAGAGGTTCAGGAGGACACCAGAAGTCGAGGACGCCGGAATTTCCATTAGAGCCCACCATTGACGGACTCGAGCTACTTTAGTAGCTAGGTGGGCAATAATCGCAAGAGAGACCAATGCCCCCAATGTGGAAGACGACACCTAGGTGAATGTTGGGGTAAGTCCTTAATAGGGCCTTTATGGATGCGGTTCAAGGACCACTTCATTAGAGATTGCACGGAGCTAGATGAGAGGAATAAGCCAAGGTGCAAGACCTAGTGGAACGACGGAGGTAGGCCCCAGAATCTCTGGAGGTGGGGTGGTAATCAGAGGAGCCTCTAATACCGTCCGATCCGAGACCGTATTACTAGAGCATATGCCATCCCGAGAGAGGAGGCATCCTCCCGACGTTATCACCGGTACTTTTACTCTTTGATACTAGTGTGATTGCATTGATTGACCCCCTACTCATTCATATGTATGTGAAACCTTAGCATCCAAAGAAGACTTCAGTTGAGTCTCTTGAGTTCATTTCGAGTGTCAAACCCTTTGGGTCGACACATCTTGATAAAGTGGCAAGAGATGCCCCTAATAATTGAGAACTGTTCCACCGATCCGATGCTTCTACCATTTAATGAATTGATGTTATTCTTGGTATGGATTGGTAGTACGATGGGGTGGATCCAAAAGGAAAACCATTGATTTGAGGAGTGCAAATAATGAGGTAGTCCAGTGAGTTATTGATTTAAAGGAGCGCCAATGAAATATCTTCTATGACCCCGGAGGTATGTGAAAAGGGTGAAACATACCTTGCGATGGTTTTAAGTAAAACGGAAAGGAAACTCGAATCCCATGGTTTGTGAGTATTCGATGTTTTTCCGAGGAGTTACCGGATTGCCACCGGTTCGAGAAGTGGAATTGATCGGTTGTACCGTACTACGGATTTCAATAGCCCCGTTCGTATGGCATTAAGGAATTAAAGGAATTGAAGGTTCAATTGCAAGAATTGACGGATAGAGGTTTCGCCGACCGAGTTTTTCCGGGCGACCTTATTTTTGGAAGAAGGACGGAACCATGAGGTTGTGCATCGACTATCGTCAACTCAATAAAGTGACGATAAAGAATAAATATCCATTGCCACGAATTGACGATTTGTTTGATCAATTAAAGGGAGCCTCGGTGTTTTCAAAGATAGATTTGAGGTCGGGGTACTATCAGTTGAGGGTCCGAGAATCGGGATCCCAAAACCGCTTTTAGAACGAGGTACGGTCACTACGAACTTGGTGATGCCGTTTCTCACTAATGCCCTTGTTTATGGATTTAATGAATAGAATTTTGGCCATACTTGGATCGGTTCAGTTGTATTTATCAATGACATTTTGGTCTATTCAGAGATGAAAGGATGTGAACACTTGAGGCTAGTGTTGCAAATTTACGAGATAAGCAGTTATGCAAAGTTCAAGAAATATGAATTTTGGTTGAAAGAGGTTATTTTTTGGGGCAGGTGTCCGGGTATCGTGGTGGACCCGAACAAAATTTCGCCATAGTCGATTGAAACCACCAAGGAATGTTACCGGTTAGGAGCTTTTTGGGGCTTTGGGTTATTATCGACGATTTGTAAAGGTTTTCGACGATAGCCACGCCAATGACGGTACCCAAAAGGATGTTAAGTTAATGGACGGAGAAATGTCGAAAAGTTTCGATCAATAAAGCTTATTTGATGAAGCCCAATTCTAGTGCAACCCGAATCGAGCAAAGAGTTTGTCATTTATAGTGACGCATCCCTACTTGGGTTGGGGATTGATGCAAGGGGCGAGTTGTTTCGGCCCGAGGCAATTAAAGCCACAGAAAAAATTATCCACCCATGATCTCGAATTTCGCCATCGATTCCAAAGATATGGCGACATTACTTATTTGGTGAGAAGTGCCATGTATTCGGATCAAAAGTCTCAAATATTTGATGACCCAAAAGACTTAAATCGCAAAGGCGATGGCTCGAGTTGTTAAAAGATTATGAGCTCTATTGATTATCACCGGGAATAATGTGGTTGGGATGTTCCGAAATCACTATTTGTTTATGACGATGAATGTACACTTGTCTATCCTACCCCAATGTGTTAGTAGCTGAATTGAAAGCCAAACCATTATTGTCAAATTCGTGAAGCTCGAAAGTCGACGATGAGTTGGTTAAACGGATGAGTGTGTTCGAACAAGGACTCGGAATTTCAAATCGATGATGACGATTGTTTGAGGTTTAAGTGTCAGTGTCCCAAAGAATTGAACTTATTCCAATAATTTTGAACGAAGCCCTTTGTAGCCGAATGGCAATCCCGGGAAAAGATGTACAACGATTTGAAATGTCGGTTTTGGTGGCATGGTATGAAACGGGACATCTCGACTTTGTTTGAGATGTTTAATATGTCAAAAGTGGCGGAACATCAAGTGCCTTGATTGCTTCACCGATCACGATACCCTAGTGGAAATGGGATCGAACAATGGACTTTGTGTCCGGGCGCCATTTCCCAATAAGAAGGATGCGATTTGGGTTGTTGTTGATAGAGATAAGTCGGCTCACTTTATCCCCGTGGACGGATTTTTTGGATAAACAGTTGTAGTTCGATTGGAGTTAACGGGAATTTTATTGTGGGATAGAGATCCGATTTACCTCGCGATTTTGGAAGAAATTTCAAGAAGCTTTGGGTACCAAGTTGCATTTCAAAGACCGCCTTTCACCCCCAAACCGATGGTCAATCCAGCGGATAATTCAAATACTCGAGGATATGTTGAGATGTTGTATCCTTGAGTTTAGTGGTTCATGGAACAGATTCCCTTTGATTGAATTCGCACAACAATAGCTTTCAATCAAGTATTAAGATGGCGCCTACGAGGCTTTATACTCGTAAATGCCCACCCCATTATTCGGTGAACTTAGTGAAGGTAAATTCTTTTGATTTGGTTAAGGATGCCGAGCAAAAGTTCGAGTGATTCGTGAAAGTTTGGGTTACGGACGCCAAAAGTCGGCTGATTTGAAAAGGAAAGACATTGAATATCGGGTTGGAGACAAGGTATTTTCAAAGTCTCACCCGGAAGAAGGTGCTTAGATTTGGCCATAACAAATTGAGTCCGAGGTTCATCGGTCCGATGAAATCTGAACGAGTTAAGATGCATCATTAATTTTACCCCCAGCTCAAAAGATTCACAACGTTTTCCATGTTTCGATGCTTGACGATATAGGTCTGAACACACGAATTACTCCATCCGAGGTCGAGGTTACCTAATTTGAGTTATGAAGAAAGCCGGTTCGCATTCGATGCGTGAAGTAAAAGAGCTACAAACAAGAAAATCCCATTAGTGAAGGTGTTGTGGCATAAACACGAATTGAAGAAGCCACTTGGGAACTTGAGGACTCTAGAGAGCGATACCCGAGCCTATTTAGGTAAGATTTTGGGACGAAAATTTCTAAGGGGGAAGTTGTGACATCCCAAAATTGACCCTAGTCGGGATGTGGTTTGGGACCAAAAACCGAGGCATAAAAATAATTTATAATTTATTTTGATGCCTATAATATTGTTAATTCATGTGACATTTTTGATGTTTCGATTTAGAGTTATAAATGTGAATTTCACTACAAAGGGCCTAGTAGTAAACATTGAAAATGATGGGGAAATGGGGATGACTAGTTGATAATACATGCAAAAATAAGGATTTGCATGTCAAATTTCCCCCTAACATGAAGTCGCCATGACAAGGAATCATGGGCTAAACATGTCATGAAACATGTTTTGTTGGTGCACTAGGAGAAACAATAAACAAATGAGTATGGGTAATAAAGAAAGAAAAAAAATGTGTGTGTGGAGTGAAACCCCCTTGCAGTATGTGGAAGAGAAAAGAAAATTTTGTTCATCCATTTTTTCTTTTTGTAAAAATACTAAGGAAAAAGGAGGATTTTTGCTTCATGCTTGGTTTAGAAGAGAACTAGAAGGGATTTGGCTATACTTGCATCAAGATTAAGGTATGTTTGAGGTTGTGTATGAGATTCATGCTTGTTTTGGTTGCTAACTTGATTGCATGTTAGCCATGGTTCAAATCCTTGTTATGCCATGGAAATGGTATTTGGCCAAGGGGATTTTGTGTTAATGCCATTGCATGTTAAATATGAAGCTTGTTAATGGTGTACGGATGGGGGATTGATGGCTCTTGGACTTTTTTTAGTATTTTGAGTGAGACATTAAGTTCTTTGCTTAATCATGACCAAAATGATGGTGTTGTGATGTATTGGTCATGGTATATCCATAAGTATGATTCATGCATGTTGCATGGTAGGTAAGATTTGAGCTTTGAATATGTGTTTGCACATGATGAATTGGTATGACATATATACTATTTCAAGGTATATATTTGCTTGGGATGATGTTTTGGTTATGTAGTACATGAGAGATGTGTATTGAGCTACAATATGTAATGTAGTTAGTAAAATGCATGCTGTTTTGTGTGGTATTAAGTGCATAATCGGCCTCAACATGGACATGCATATTCGCCCATGAGGGAAATTGGTGGCATGCATTCGGTTAGAGGCAAGCATATTGATGCCTATTCTTGGCTTAGAAAATTCCAAGAGGAATACTAACTAAGGTGTTGAGTTCGATTCATGATTTTGTACATATACTTTGATGCCTAATGAGGATATTTATATATTGGCTAGGCATCTTGAATTCCTCTTCCGATGCTCAAATGATAAAACCAATTTATTTGTTAAATTTAGCTCAAGAAGCTAGAGGTGGAGAATCAAGCAAAGGCAAAGGAAAGATAATCGAGTAGTCGATTGGAAATCGTTTCATCCAATATAAGGTAAGTCATTAAGCATATATTTGGTGTTGATGTAAATGACCATAATATATACACAATTGTGTTTAAATGAATTGATGTGTAAATGGAAATGTATGTGTATGGAATGATGCCATTGTTGAATGTATAAAGGCAGCAAAATGCATAAGGTATTGGTCCGCACTAAGTGTGCGGTATAAATGGACACGGTGACAAGATTGGCACTTGTGGGGTTTAAATTGTAAGACTAAGTGGAGTTTGATTATATAGCACTAAGGTAGCTGAAAATTATATAGCACTAAGTGTGCGAAAAATATATAGCATTAAGTGTGCGGATTCACTATATGCTCTTGTATTACAATTGGCACTGAGGTGCGACATTATCGAAGTTAATCCGGACAGCGGATCGGGTAAGTACCCGAGCTCATGATGAATAGAGAATATTCATTTGGGGATGAATTGGTAAGCCTTAAATCTATGTGATGATTGAAATTGTATGGTTGTGCTGGAAAATGAGTTAATGTGTAAAAATGCTTGATTATCTTGTTGTGTAGAATATGAAATGGATGTATGATTACAGATTGGACCAAAGGTCCGGGTATTATTATAGATTCGAATGGATGAGTACCTAGCCTCGTTGTTGATGTTGTAGTGACTGCATGGATTGATGAATGCTTATGACTTACTGAGTTGTAAACTCACCGTTTTTTTTTCTTGTCACCCATTTTAGGTCTCTCGGATTCGTATTGTTGGGATCGGGACCGGTTGAAGTCATCACAAGGCTGAAATCTTGTGGTATTGTTTTCTTGTTGAAGAACATTTGGCATGTATAGGCTATTATATTTTGTCAATTGTGGGTTGTAAACTTTAAGCCATGTGAAATGGCCTATGGTCGCCGTGGGATGCTAGAACCAAGCCACGAGTCTTAGAAACTCTAATTTTGATAAGGTGGCCACAAGGTCATGTATGATGGATGATTAAGGCCAAGGAAAGATTCATGAAATTGGCAGTCATGCAGTAACTGTTGCGGAACAGCAGTGAGATGAGATTGAAAATCACTAAAAATAGTAGAAGTAGAATTAAATAGTGAGTAAATTATGAAATTGAACC
>NW_026440987.1:0-6760 GCF_025698485.1 Gossypium arboreum | reverse complement strand
AGGATTGCCCGAGGATGCTTGAATGTATGTGAGTCAGTGGAAACTCTGCTACCATCGCCGAGGTAGGCCACCTAGAAATATGGGCAATGTCAAGTGGTCGAGAGGATCTAGAGATGCTACCATCGATCCGAGGCTCGGTTCCGCGAGGACTTATGCCATACGACGAGGATGCGCTTCCATGTCATTACCGGTGCTTTCACTCTTTTCAATACTAATGTGATTGCTTTGATTGACCCCGGTTCTACTCAATCTTATATATGTGAAACCTTAGCATCCAAAGAAGACTTTGCCTATTGAGTCATCGAGTTTGTAATTTGTCAAACCCTGGGTCATTACGTTTGTCAACAAAGTGAAGAAAAGTCCCTAGTGTTCCGAGGTTCTTGTTTCCGGACTTGATGCTTTTGCCGCTCGATGAATTGACGTTATTCTTGGTTTGAATGGGTTGACCATGCACGATGCGGTGTAATTGCAAAAGCAAGACTATCGATTTGAGGTGCGCGAATAACGAGATAATTCGGGTTAAGTCTACGGACTTAAAGGGTTGCCACCGTAATACCAATGTTGGCCCAAAATATGTAAGAAAAGAGGCGGCGACTGCGACGTTCGATGACAAGGAATCGAAAAGAAACCGAACTTGCCGTGGTTTGTGAATACCCGATGTTTTCCAAGAATTACCGTTTACCAAGTTCGAAATAGAATTTGGCATCGAATTGGTACCGGTACCACTCCAATTTCGATAGCTCGATCGTATGGCACCAACGGAATTAAAGGAGTTGGAAGCTGTTGCAAGAATTGGTGGATAGAGGTTTTGCTCGCCGAGTTTTTCGCCTTTGGGTGCGCCAAGGTTGTTCGTGGAAAAGAAGGATGGAACCATGCTTGCATCGATTATCGCCACTTAATAAAGCGATAATAAAGAACAAATATCCGCCACGATCGATGACTTGTTCGATCAACTAAAGGGAGCCTCAGTGTTCTCAAAATAGATTTGAGATCTGCTATTATCAATTGGAATCCGAGATTCGACGCACCAAGACCGCCGTAATGAGATATGGTCACTATGAGTTCCTAGTGATGCCGCTTGGGCTCACTAATGCCCTCAGTATTTATGGATTTAATGAATCGGATCTTTGACCATATTTGGATCGATTCGAGTCGTGTTCATTGATGACATCTTGGTCTATTCAAGAAATGAGGCCAATATGTAACACCGTTAGTGCCCAAATTTTACGGATAAGCAATTATATGCTAAGTTCAAAGTGTGAGTTCAAGAGAGGTTAGCTTTGGTCATGGTATTCTAGACGGTATTCGAGTAATTCAATAAAATTTCAGCCATACTTAATTGGAAGCCTCCGAGAAATATTACCGAGGTTCGAGCTTTTGGGCTTGCTATTACCGACGATTTGTAAAGGCTTTCAACGATAGCCACCCGATGACGGTTACCCAAAAGGATGTTAAGTTCAATGGATTTGAGAAATGCCAAAAAGTTTGTCAATCAAAACTTATTTGATCAAGCCCTAATTCTAAAGTGCAACCCGAGTCCAAAAGAGCTTGTCATCTATAGCACGCCTCTACTTGGGTTAGGTTTGGAAATGCAAGAAGGTCGAAGTTTGGCCGGCCGAGGCAATTAAAGCCACATGAGAAAAATTATCCGACTCATGATCTCGAATTGGCCATCGATTCGCTTTAAAGATTTGGTGACATTACTTATTTGGTGAAAGGTGCCATGTATACCGGATCACAAAAGTCTCAAATATTTGATGATCCAAAGAGACTTAAATCGCACAAAGACGTTGGCTCGGTTAAAGGATTACGAGCTGGTCATTGACTATCACCCGAAAGGCTGGTTATGATGCCTTGAGTCGTAAATCATTATTCACTTTACGAAGCGATGAACGGCACTTGTCTGCTCGATCCGATAGTGTGTTAGTAGCTGAATTGAAAGCCAAACCACTATTGATACATCAAATTCGAGAAGCTGTAAAGTCGATTTAACAGTTGGTCGCAAAACGGGCCGAGTGTGTTCCAAACAAGGATTCGAGTTTCAAATCGATGATGACGATTGTTTGAGGTTCAAAAGTCTGTGTTCCAAAGAATTCGAACTCATTTCGATAATTCTAAATGAAGCCCATTGTAGCCGAATGGCAATCCACCCGGGAGTACAAGATGTACAATGATTTGAAACGCGGTTTTGGTGGTATGGATGAAGCGAGACATCTCCGACTTTGTTTTATAATTGTCAACAAGTGAAAGCGGAACATCAGTGCCTTCAGATTACTTCACCCAATCACGATACCCGAGTGGAAATGGGATCGAGTCACAATGGACTTTTGTATCCGACCGCCATTGTCGCGCAAGTAAGAAGGATGGTTTGGGTGGTAGATCGATTGACTAAGTCGCCCAATTTGTCCCCGACGTACGGATTTTTCAATTGACAAATTAGTCAATTGTACGCTTCTCGACAGAGATTGCACGGGTGCCTATTTCCATCGTGTTTGATAGAGATCCGAGATTTACCGCGATTTTGGAAAAAGTTGCAAGAAGCTTTATAGTTGCATTTCAAAGACCGCTTTCACCCCCAAACCGATGGTCAATCCGAAGATAATTCAGATACTTGAGGATATGTTAAGATGTTGCGCCCTCGAGTTTAGTGGTTTATGGGAACGGTATTTGCCGCTGATTGAATTCGCCACAACAAATATTTTCAATCAAGTATTAAGATGGCACCTTACAGGCCTTGTACGTCAGAAATGCCGTACACCATTGTTTTTGACCGAGCTTTGAAAGCAAGATTTTCGGTGGATTTGATTAGGGATGTGAATGTAAAGTGAAAGTAATCCGTGAAAGTCTCAAGATAGCCTGATCGTTAGAAGTCGACGCGACCTGAAGCGGGATATATCGAGTATCGTGGGTGATAAAGTGTTCTCAAGGTATCGCCTTGGAAAAGATACCGATTCTACCGTAAGGGCAAGTTGAGCCCAGGTTCTTGGGCCATATGAGATATCCGAGCGAGTCGATCCAAAGGCATATCGCTTGATTTTGCCTCAACTCTTCGAAACGATGTCTTTCACGCTTCGATGCTTTGACGCTATAGATCCATCCATCGACGTGATTAGTCCATCGAAATTGAAATTGAGCTAATATGAGTTATGAGGAAGAACCGATTCGTATCCCATCACGAGAAGTGAAAGAGTTGTGAAACAAGGGTTCCGCTTAGTAAAAGTGTTATGACTCAAGCACGGGATAGAAGAAGCTACTTGGGAGACCGAGAACTCTATGAAAGAGCGATATCCAAACCTATTTATTTAAGATTTTCGGGACTAAAATTTCTTAAGTGGGGAGAGTTGTGACACCCAAAATTGACCCTAGTCGAGAGGTGGTCTCGGAGCATTAAAATCGAGGCATAAAAATAATTAAAAATTTATTTTGATGCCTATAATATGTGTGCTCATGTATGACATTTTATGATGATTGATTTAGTGTTATAAGGGTGAATTCACAAGAAAGGACTTAGTAATGAACTTTGAAAGTATGATAGGGAAATGTGTGATGACTAATTAAAGCATGCATGCAAAATAATGGACTTGTATGTCAAATTCCCTTTATAGGTGGTACGGCCATGACAAGGGAGGATGGGCTAAACATGTCATGAAACATGTTTTGTTGGTGCATTAGGTGAAATAATAAACAAAGGTGTATGGGTGATAAAAAATGAAAAAAATGTGTGAGTGTGGTAATCCCCCATTGCCGTGAGTTGTAGAGAAGGAAAGAAAAAATTTTGTTCATCCTTTCTTTGAGCCAAAACTAAGGAAGAAGGAGGATTTTGCTTCATGCTTGGTTTGGAAGAGATCTAGAAGGAGATTTGGCTAAGTTTGCATCAAGATTAAGGTATGTATGAGGTTGTGTTAGGAGTTTCATGCATGTTTTGGTTGCTAACTTGATGTGATGTTAGCCATGGCTCAAATCTTTGTTAAGCCATGGAAATGGTATTTGGCCAAAGTTGTTATGGTGATAAAGCCATTGCATGCTAAGTGTGAAGCTTGATGATGATGCATGCAATGATGGATTGTCTACTCTTGAGTAAGATTTTGAGCTTTCTTTTGTTTTATCATGATTGAAGTTGAAAAGGAGCATGATTGTCATATTCGCCATGATGCATTCATGAGCATGGTTCATGCTTCTTGCATGTTAGTTAAAATTTGTGTTTTGGATGGCTATGGACACCTTGAAATTCGCCATGCTCATATATGTATATATATGTTTGCACATGATGTTTTGGTTATGAAGGAAGTGATGAATAAGTTTGTTTAAAGAAGAAGATGTTGAAGAATAATTGTGAAATTGTAAGCACATTCTGCCTAGCCCACATATGAGTGCTTGATGCTATATTGTAAGTTTTGAGCTACAATATGCAAAGCATTAACTAGTAAAATGCATGCTGTTTTGTGTGGCATTAAGTGCATAATTGGCCTCAACATGGACAAGTATATTCGCCTTGGGTAGCCTATTGAAGGCCTTAGCTTTTCCTTGATGCTCAATAATTTGTATTGAATTGCTTGATGTAGTATAAAATGTGCATGACCATTGTGTATTCAAGCTAAAGGGTGGCCATATGACCATTTAAATTCCTTGTCATATTCGCCATAAGCTAGCACAATGAGGTTTTGATAAATTGAATTTGTTTGAATTAGCTCAAGAGCTAAGAGGGCCACAATTGGACAAGGGAAGGAAAAAGTAATCGAATAGCGTAAAAGTCGCTCGACAACATCCGAGGTAAGTCCTCAAGAAGTGACCTTACTTGAATTATGTGGAATGAAATATGGATGTATTGATTATTGATTTATGTGTATGAGTATTGAATGATACCGGCTAAGTCCCGGATTATGTTAGTGATTATAATTGTGTTTGAGCCTAGTAATCTGAAAATAAATATGTATGTCCAATGATTATTGATGTATGTGTGCATGAGAAATTGAATGATATCCGCTAAGCCCCAAGACAATTATGTGAAATTATAACCGTTAAGACCAAGGCAATTGTGCTAGTGGCTACATCCGCTAAGACCAAGGCATTCGTGAAGTCATTCTATCCGGCTAAGACCAAGGCATTTGTGCAAATCGTGATATCCGTTAAGTCCGTAGGCCTTTGGGGTTACCATAACCGGCTATGTCCCAAGGCGATTGATCGAGTAGCTACATCCGTTAAACTCCAAGGTATGTGATTTGAAAATTATAAGCTTGCTGGAAAATTTCAGCTAATGCACTTGTGAAATTTCCCAATGACAAGGTAAGTGCGTGTGTGCTTATGGCGCTAGGAGTAAGAGCGTGAATATCCGCTCCTATGATGGAACGAAGTTATCGCCTTAATGAAGCCGTTATTTGTGTATGAACATAAGAGTTGGGATGGTGAAGTAAGTATGATTATGTGAATGTGCATTAATGAAATGATGCATTTAACTATGTGAATGTATTGCTATAATTAGAGTTGATTATATTCCTTGAGACTTACTAAGCATAAAAATGCTTACTCCCGCTTTGGTCTCGCTTTTAGATTTCGCTTCGATAGCAATCGGATTCGATCGTTGAAGTCAAGTCATCCACACTATCAAGCCCCCATTTTGGTATAAATTCTTGGTTGAACTTGAAATGGCATGTATAGGACTACCCTTGTTGGTTTAAATATGTTATGATGTATATGTGTACGGCCATGCAAAATGGCTCGTAATAGTGAAGTATCAACTTAAACTATTTTGGTTTGTATATATATATATGGTGTCATGATGTGACTATGAATTGAAATGGAATGTTGGTCACATGATCAGCCATTGGCATGGTTAAAATGATCATATGTGGACCTATGTAAGGCAAGACTAGTTGGTTCATGGAGACTACAAAATAGGTAAGACCTACCTTAAAAACAGATGCTGCCAGCTGCAGTAACGTGAATGTGAAAAATCACCAAAATTTTAGGAATGGTATTAAATAGTGAATCAGCTATGTAAATGAACATTGATGAGTCTATTTTCATATGGAAGAAACGAAATGGTCATAGGAGTTACATGTTAAGAGATATTAAAGCTATTGTAAGACAGTGCCAGAACGGTTTCTGGGTTCCTGTTGCAACTTTAAAATTTACTATAAATTATCCAGAAAGAATTAGGAGACATACCTTATATGTACAGATTCCATTTTGAGTGTAGTTTCATTAGAAACAAACGGCACCAGCATTAAAGCCCTGTACAGAGAGATATTCAAGTTATACCGTGCGAAGGTCAGAGCAGTCGATCCCTGTAACATGGGTGACTTTAACTAATAAACTGTACCAATTGGCCCGACCAAAACTTCTATAAATAAATCCATGGATGGATATATGAGTCTAAATTCAGGAAAATTTACGAAACCAGTTTCCGAGTTTTGAAACTCGAGATATGATTTTAAGGCAAGTGACGCAGTTTTTCCAGCCTGACTGAAATGTCCAATGGATGGGCAAAACAAGTGAATTTGGCTTGCTAACCCTCGTGTCCGACACCGGCGATGGTCTCGGGTTCTGGTGTTACATTTTCCTTCCCTTATCCAATTGTGGCCCTCTAAGCTCTTGAGCTAATTCAAACAAATTCAATTTATTAAAGTCTCGCCTAGCCTTCAATACACATATCATTGATTCAACATCACATAACTAAGCACTTTAGTCAATTTTTTTAACTTACCATTTACATTCCCTTAGCTCACAACAAGGTACCATTACCAAGTCAAGAATAGGCATC
>NW_026440986.1:0-5891 GCF_025698485.1 Gossypium arboreum | reverse complement strand
GAATTCGCTACAACAATAGCTTTCAATCAAGTATTAAGATGGCCCTTTTACGAGTCTTTATACGGTCATAAATGCCGCACCCATTATTCCGGATCAACTTAGTGAAGGTAAATTCTTCGGGTTGATTTGGTTAAGGATGTCGAGCAAAGAGTTCGAGTAATTCGTGAAAGTTTGAAAGTCGCCGGATCGCCAAAAGTCGAGGGATTTGAAAAGAAAAGATATTGAATATCGTGTTGGAGACAAGGTCTTTTCAAAGTTTCACCTTGGAAAAGGTGCTTAGATTTGGCCGTAGGAAAAATTGAGCCCAGGTTCATCGCCATTGAAATATTTGAACGAGTCGGTCCATCGGACGTTTGATTTTGCCCCAACTTGAAAGGATTCACAACGCCTTCCATGTTTATGCTTGACGTTATAATCCGACCCGCCACACGTAATTAGTCCATCGAGGTTGAAATTCGCCGATATGAGTTATGAAGAAGAACCATTCTATCCTAGCTGTGAAGTGAAGGAGTTGCAAACAAAAGAGTTCCATTAGTAAAAGTGTTATGGCTCAAACACGGATGGAAGAAGCTACTGGGAACCCGAAACTCTATGAAAGAGCGTTACCCAAACCTATTTACCGGTAAGATTTTCGGGGACTAAAATTTCTTTGGGGGAGAGTTGTGACACCAAAATTGACCCTAGTCGGAAGTGGTTTCGTGGACCGCTAAACCAGTCACCCAAATGTTTGAACGTAATATTTATTGTCTAGAATATGTAATTATGAATGTGGAAAATTTCAAGCTTGATTTAGCCAATGTGAATTCGTTAGTAGGATTTGTGACACTTTTGAAAAGTGATAGGCTAATCTATAAGGACCTAATAGTGCATGTAGTCAAAGGGAGGACTTGCATGTCAAACCCCTAATAGTTAGTGGCCCCATGACAAGAGATTATGGGTAAAAACATGTCATAAAACATGTTGGGACAATGGTGTATGAAAAAAAATAAAATAGTGAGCATGGGAATTTAATAATGAAAGGGAACAAAAAAAAGAGAAAAAATGGTCTCATGCATGCCCATTGCCGTGAGTGTGGAGAAAGAAAGAAGAATTTTTGTTCATCATTTTCATTTTCCTTTGGGCTGAAAATTCTAAGGAAGAAGGAAGGAATTTTGTTTCATGTTGGTTTGGAAGAGGTTTAGGAGGGGTTTGGCCATACTTGTAACTAGATTAAGGTAAGTTTGATGTTTTGCCATGAGATTCATGTATATTTTAGTTGCTAGCTTGATGTTCTTGTTAGCCCATGGTTCAAATCTTTGTTATGTCATGGGAATGAAATTCGCCAAAGTGAATATGGTGTTAATGCCATTGCATGCTAAATATCAAGCTTGATAATGATTCATGTGATGGTGGATTGAGGATTCTTAGATTTTCTTTTAGCATTTTTGAATGAGATACTAAGTTCTTTGTTTAACCATGACCAAATTGAAACGGTATGGTGTTGTGGTATTCGCCATGTTGTATCCATAAGTATGATTCATGCATGTTGCAAAGTAAGATTTAAGCTTTGGATATGTGTTATATTTGGATATAAGCCACTTGAGAATTCGCCATTGCACCTACATGAATATATGTTTGCACATGATGAATTGGTTGACATGTATACTATTTTAAGGTGTCTATTTGCTTGTGATGTTGTTTCTTATGAAATAAATGAGAGATGTTATAGAACTACAATATGTAATGCTAATTAGGAAAATGTATGCTGGTTTTTTGTGTAGTATTAATGTAAAATTAGCCCACATAACATGCATATTCGCCAAAGGAAGTAGATTGGTGTGCATGTATTCGTTAGAGGCAACCATATTGAAGCCTTATCTTGGCTTAGATTGTTGACCAAATGGGTAATAAGGAGAATGGTTTTAATATACAAACATACATATGCATGTGTAATTGAATTATGAATGTTTAGCAAGAGGGTTAAACTAGTTGATTTATTGATTAAGCTCAAGGAGTTAAAAAGGGAATCAAGGGGAAAGACGAATCATCAAAGTAGCCGATTTGACTGTTTTACCCAACACAAGGTAAGTCATTGATATTTGGTGTTGATTTAAATGATCAATATATATATGCAAATGTGTTTAAATGAGTTGGTGTGTAAATGGAAATGTATGTATGGAATGATGCCATTGTTGAATGTATAAAAGCAAAATACATAAGGTATTGGTCTCGACTAAGTGTGGGGTATAAATGGACACTGACAAGATTGGCACTAAGGTGGGGTTTAAATTGTACAGACTAAAAGGGAAGTTTGATTATATAGCACAAAGCGAGTTGAATACATATAGCACTAAGGTGCGGATTCACTATATGTTCTTGCCAATTGGCACTGAGTGTGCCAATTATCGAGCTAATCCCCAGCGGATCGGGTAAGTACCTCGAGCTCTTGACCAATAGAAAATATGTTCATGCTCGGGTTGAATTTGGTGTTAAATCTATGTGATGATTGAAATTGTATGATTGTGGTGGAAATGATTAGGTGTGAAAATGCCTCAAATATCTTGTTGTGTAGAATATGAAATGTGGATGTATGACTTGGGAGATTGGACCGAAAGGTCCGGGAATTATGGTATAGATTCGATATGGATGAGTACTCCTCGCTTATTGTTTCATGTTGTAGTAACTTTATCAAGGATTGATGAATGCTTATGACTTACGAGGTAAACTCACCGTGTTTTTCTTGTCACCCATTTTAGGTCTCGACTCGTATTGTTTGCGTGATCGGGACCGTTGAAGTCATCACACCGGCTGAAATCTTGTGGTATTGTTTTTGTTGTTGAAGAACATTTGGCATGTAAGGCTATTATATTTTGTCGAATTGTGGGTTGTAAACTTTAAGCCATGTGAAAATGGCCTATGGTCGCGAGGGGATGCTAGAACCTATAGCCACAGTCTTAGAAACTCAAATCTTGATAAGGTGGCCTAATTTGTGTCATGTATGATGGATGATTAAGGCCAAGGAAAAATTCATGAAATTGGCATAGTTCACTGCAGTAACTGTTGCGGACAGCAGCAGGAGATGAGATTGAAAAATCACTAAAAATAGTAGAAGTAGAATTAAATAGTGAGTAAAATGGAACTGAACCTTGATGAATCTATTTTTATATGGACAAACGAAACGACCATATGAGCGGTATACTGAGAAATATTATTGTTCTCGTGAGACAGGGCCAAACGGTTTCTTGGGTCCCCTGTCGTGACTTTGAAAATTTACCATAAATTATCCAGAAAGAATTAGGAGTCATGCCTTATATATAAAGATTCTATTTTGAGTCTAGTTTCATTAGAAACAAACGGCACCAGTATTAAAGCCCTGTACAGGGAGATATTCGTTGTAACGCCGGAAGGTCAGAGCAGTCGGCCCCTGTAACATGGGTGACTTTAACTAATAAACTGTACCAATTGGCCCAACCAAAATTCTAAAAATAAATACATGGATGGGTATATGAGTCTAAATTCAGGAAAATTTAAAAACCAGTTTTGAGTTTTGAAACTCGAGATATGATTTTTAAGGCGACGGTGACGCAGTTTCCAGCCTGACTGGTAATGTCAAATTGGTTGGTATTTGAGAGGTTTGTCGAACCTCGGTCCGGCAACCGCCCCAAAGTTAGGGTGTTACAAATGTTATACATGCCATACTCAAAATATACAAGCCATTATGCCAAGATGGTATACGGATAGTGTGAGCGGCTCCTAATTCTTCCGATTTCCGAATGGGTTGTCAACACTACAAGGAATGAAAAGGAGGAGTAAGCATAAATGCTTAGTAAGCCACATGCAAAAGCAAGTAACATAACCATATAAGCAAACATAAAACATCATTTGCATAATCATCACCAAGACATTCATATCACCTTTTCATTTATCATCTTACCATATTGTTGTTATATTGAGTTTTCCCGTGGTTGTACATACCGTTCAAAGTATCCATTTCACAACACTTACCAATACGCCCTTTCATCTTGAGTATTCCTCCATTTGAGTAGAAATTTACCCGCTGAACACATCAATATAATTCGGATACATGGAAAGTTTGCATAAGTGCCCATATGTAGCTGTTACCATGTAACCCCCCATAAGTGAACTCGGACTCAACTCAACGAGCTGGGCGTTCAGATCCATAAGTGAACTCAGCTCAACTCAATGAGTTCGATGCCTAGTTACATCTCATTAACTCGACTCAACTCAACGAAGTTTGGACGTCAGATCCATAAGTAAACCCTGACTCAACTCAACAGTTCGGATGCCCAAATATCCCAAAGGACATGTCACTTGTATCCTAATCCATTCCTAAGGTTCAACGGACCTTTTTCCCAATCATGTGTCTCAACCATCTTCTAGGAATGCCGATAGATACTCCTTAGTATTTCACATTTTCCAAGTATATCACATAATTTGACATATTATCAAACAATTATCACAAGTATAATATTTCATAATAATTATCATATCATTTAAAAAACATTAAAACATTTAAAATAATAACTATGTTACCAACATTTACATATGAACTTACCTCAGATTAAAATGGCTATTTTACCATTTCGTCCCACAACTTGGTATTTTCCCCATTTTATCAATTTCAAGTTTTTCTAATCGAGCTTGGAAGCTTGAAAACCCTAGCCATGGTTTCTCCTTGCTATATTCGCCATGGGGTTGAAGATGAGCAAAATTGGCTTTTAATTTTGTATTTTAATTCATTTTACCCCAAATGACCAAAATGCCCTTACTACTAAACTTTCCAAAAATTCCATCCATGTCCAATTTTTTGTCCATAGACTTAGAAATTGGTAAAATTACTCTTTAAGGACCTCTAATTAATAATCTAATTCAATTTTATGCAAAATACTTAGAACACAAGTTTTACAATTTATTCAATTTAGTCCCTTTCAAATTAAGACTTTATGCATAAAATTTCTTCACAAATTTTCACACAATCATGCAATCATATCATAGACCTTAAAATAATCATAAAATAATTATTTTATATCGGATTTTGTGGTCACGAAACCACTATTCCACTAGGCCCAAAATTAGATATTACAACTCCCCCTTCGGGATTTTCGCCCCAAAATCTTACTGAAAAGTGGTCTTCACTTTTAATCTCATATTTGGTGCAAGAACTTGCACTAATGCACTCCAATACATCTCTTCAATTTCATATGATCTAAAAGCTTACCCCAACTCTCAACTGTTTTAAATTTTCAACCCTTTCAATTTCCCATGATATCATGACATAAAACCCGATCTCAACTTGATTTAATGGAGACCGAATTCCAAGAAATCCAACAATCAAAGAGACCAAATTCCATGAATCATGAGTAGGAATTCATTCAATGTGTGATTTATAGATCTCCCAAACATTTAACAAAGGATAATCACATTTTCCTCTTCCGCCATAGAAATAAGATATGGCCTCAAGAATAATCCTTCTCATTTCCATCCCAATATCAACATTGACAAGGATAATTTTGATAGATCCCAATGCCGCTTTTAACCCCTTTAACAACTCTTTTTTAACATCGGATGCTCTAAACTATCACATTACCTCACCGCTTAAACACATCACAATTCATACAACAATACATTACAAAGTCGAAGTCTTTGCTCAATGTAGACTAGTTTGTTCGGGACGCGCTACCAATATTCTCATCTATCCAACTCCAAATGTAATAAACTTTTTAGTTACAAGATGGAAACCTTATCATTCGAGTGACTTAAACTAATATTCAACCTTTCTATTAAAATACACTTCGCTCAAACTATTTACCTTTTATCCGATAAAATGAAATTTATTATCGATTTGGGAAAAATAATCCCGACATAATTGTCCATGAAATCTTTCAAAAATA
>NW_026440985.1:0-17484 GCF_025698485.1 Gossypium arboreum | reverse complement strand
TCAAACAAAGCGAATGTCTCGTTTCATACCATGCCACCAAACCGCGTTCAAATCGTTTACATTTCCGACTCCCTGGATTGCCATTTCCACAATGGGCTTCGTTAATTATCGAAATAAGTTCCAAATTTTTGGAACACAGACGATTTAACCTCAAACAATCGCATCATCGATCCAAACTCCGATTCCTTGTTCGAACACACTCCCCGTTTGGCCCAACTCATCGTCAATTTCCAGCCTCACAAATTTGATGTATCAATAATGGTTTGGCTTTCAATTGCTCTCCCTTGTCGGATCGAAAAAATGCACATTCATCGTCAAAGCAATAATGATTTAACTCAAGGCATCCGCAACCACATTCGCCTTTCCCGGTGATAGTCAATGACCACCATAATCCTTTAAAGTCGAGCCCGCCTTTGTCGCAGATTTAAGTCTTTGGGTCATCAAATATTTGAGACTTTTGTGATCCGGTACACATGGCACCTCTCACCAAATAAGTAATGTCGCCAAATCTTAAGGGAATGATGGCCCAAATTCGAGATCATGGGTGGATAATTTTTCTCATGTGGTTTAATTGCCTCGCGAACCACAACTCGACCCTTCATCAATACACAACCTAACCCAAGTAGGGGCGCACTATAGATGACAAACTCTTTGCCGTTCGGGTTGCACTAGAATTGGGCTTAAATAAGCTTGATCAAACTTTCCCATTTCTCCGCCCATTCAACTTAACATCCTTTTGGGTAGCTCATTGGCGTGGCTATCGTTGAAAACCTTTACAAATCTTAATAACCTAAGCCCCAAAAATCCCAACCTGTAATATTTCTGGGCTTCCATAATATGGTGAAATTTTGTTTCGACCAATGCCCGGATATCACATGCCCCGAAGCTAACCTCTTAACCGAACTCACACTTGAACTTAGCATATAATTGCTTATCCCAGAATTTGAAAGACTAACCTCGTGTTCAAGATGTTCGGCTCATTTCTTGAATAACCAAGATGTCATCAATGAATACGACTACGAACCGATCTAAATATTCCAAGATCCGATTCATCAAATCCATTGCGGGCATTAGTAAGTCAAACGGCATCACTAGAAACCAGTGACCATATCTCGCTCAAGGGCTTGTACGTCCAATCTCGACCAATCGATAATAGCCCGATCTCAAATCTATTTTCGAGAACACCGAGGTTCTTCATTGATCGAACAAGTCATCAATACGCTGTAACGGATATTTGTTCTTATCATCGCTATTAAGTCGACGATAGTCGATGCACAACCTCATGGTCCCATCCTTCTTTTCACAAACAACACCGCGCACCCCAAGGCGAAAACTCTCAAGGCAAAACTCTATCCACACCAATTCTGCAACGGAAGCTTAACCTTAACCTGGCTTGGCAGTATACGATGGAGCTATCGAATTGGAGTGGTACCAGTACCAATTTGATGTTAAACTCTATTTCCTAATGTGGTAAACCCGCAATTCTTCGTGGAAAACATTCGTATTCACAAACCACGCACCGATTCGGTTTTTTCCGACTTTGTCATCGAAAGCATACACGAAGGTACGCCGCGACCCTTTCTTACATATTTCGAGCCATTGCCGATATTATACCGGCAACCCCTTTAAGTCCGAGACTCAATCCGATTATCTTGTTATTCACAAGACCTCAGATTGATAGTCTTGTTTTGCACTACAACCGTGATCGCATGGTCAACCAATCCAAACCAAGAATAACGCCGACCATCGAACGAAAAGCATCAAGTCCGCCGAAAACAAGAACCTCGTCACTAGGGGACTTTTCACACTTTGTTGACAAGCACGTAATGACCCAAGGGTTCGAACCAATTACAAACTCGTGAGACTCAATAGGCAAAGTCTTACATCGATGCTAAGGTTTCATATATAAGAAATGAGAACTGTGGTCAATCAAAGCAATCACATTACTATCGAAAAGAGTGAAAGTACCCCAGAATAATATCTGTGAGGCAAGATCCTCAAGGCGCCAGATGGCATAAGTTCTAGCAGAGTATTGCAGCCCTGTCTCGCAGTAGCATCTCTAATCTCCTCGACCGCCACTAAGCATTGCCCGCATTTCGATGGCCTACCGAGCAAAGTGGTAGCACCCGGTTTCCACTTTGACTTACATTTTGTTCAAGCAACTCGGGCATTCCTTGATAAAGTGGTCACCGATCCAAACTTATAGCAGAGCGATCACGAACCCACAGCCCCCAATGCCATTTGCCACAATGCGTATTATTCGCCTCTCTCTACGATCATTTCCACCATGCCATCAAAGTGACTCGTGGTCATGTGAGGTCGATCAGATCTCAGAAAAGCCCGTCACTTCTAGACCGCTCACATCATCTCGAAATCTTCTTCGATGCTCAAGAAGAGACTTTCCCGAGGACCTTTTCGAATTCCTGTTCCCACTTCAACTTTTGTTTCTCCTTCCTAAGCTCTTTCATTACAAGCTCAACACTACGAACTCAGATTTCGAGAATGCCAACGAACATCCTTATATCATCATTCAGCCCATCCTCGTTGCCATATAATAGCTTTTATTTAAATGCATTTCGCTGCCAGCATCGCTAAGCCTCACAAATTTTCGCTCAGAGTCGGTGTAATCGATATAGAGCCTGCTTAAGATCAAGAAATTCTTTCGCTTCTAGTCATGAATCGACCGATATACTTTTTCTAACTCTGCTTGAAAGAACTCCAAGTCACTTCCTCTCAGGCACCATGGTCGTAGTACTCCACCAATAGTAGGCGGAATCACGCAAGGAGATGGTACACTTTGCTAATTCATCGGTGTACAAGATAGCTCATCGAAAACCCAGTGTTGTCCAACCAAAATTCAGCTTGCTCAAGATCGCTATCATCCGTAGCTTAAATTCAGGGCCCCATGTTTTCTAATCCTATCGATCGGGGCTTACTTGACCTTATTTGGTCACACCGAGGTATTGTAGGAAAAGGTTGTATTTGTTTTAATGGAGGTTGTGGAACAAGTGGTTAGTTCGAATGTATTGGTTAAACCAATCATTCATCACACTATAAAAGGCTTGTCTAGCCTCATCATTCGGATTGTCGCCATAGGTTGAGAGTTCACGGCATTGTCTTTGCATGAGGAGGCGCGACACTCTCCACATCATCAGCTATTGCTCTGCTTGGGATCGGGATCCATTGCTATAAACAAACACAAAGTCAAATTGTCGTAAATCACCACACTATCAATTCATCATTTAATGGCATGTATATGTACCCAAACATATCACGTAGTCCCAGAATCGACTAAAACGGGTTCGATACTCAATAAAATTGTAACATAAGCCCGAGACCATCGTGTTGCTCACGCGAGGGGTTGATTTAGCTAAATCCCTTAAAGTACCTAATTAATTTGGCATTTGCACAGGCTGGAAAACTGTCACTGTCCTCTTTTAAAAATCATATCTCGAGTTTCAAACTCGAAACTGATTCCGTGAATTTTCCTGAATTTAGACTCATATATCCTTCCATGGATTTATTTCTAGAATTTTGGTCAGCCAATTGGTACAGTTTATTAGTTAAAGTCACCCATGTTACAGCGATCGAATCGCTCTGACCTTCATGCATTACAACTTGAATATCTCTCTGTACAGGGCTTTAATACTGGTTTTGTTTGTTTCTAATGAAACTAGACTCAAATGGAATCTGCATATAAGTCATGACTTCTAATTTTTTCTGATAATTTATAGCAATTTTAAAGTCGTGACAGGGGAATCAGAAACCGTTCTGGCCCTGTCTCACAATAACTTAATAACTCTTAACAAGTAACTCCTATGACCGCTTTCTTCTTCCATATGAAAGTAGACTCATCAAGGTTCTTACTACATAACTTATTCACTATTTAATACCATCTTACAAATTTTGGTGTGATTTTTCAAACCACACCACTGCTGCTGCCAGCATCTGTTTTCAAGGTAACCTTTACCTATTTCATGATTTCCACGATCAATTGGTCTTTTGCATACATAGTATAAGTGTGATCATGATTAACCATTCCAATGGCTAATCTTTTCAAACCATTCCATACCCTATAATGATCATCATACAAATGATTATAGAATCATACTAACAACGATTCTAAGCCATTTTCGCATGGCTATCCAAGCTTACATAAAACCGAAGGTACACACCTTCACAATAGGGTAGTCCATACATGCCATTTCAAAGTTCAACCAAATTATACCCAAATGGAGGCTTTGATAGTGTAGATGACTTCACTTTAATGATCCCGAACCGATCGCTAACGAAAAATCATAAATCTATGTAGAGCCAAAGTAAAGTATACTTTTATGCTTAGTAAGTCTAAGCAATAAAATCGCTTTAACTAGCATTACATTCTATATAGCCAAATGAATCATTTCATTAATACACATTCACATAATCATACTTACTTCACACTTCATCATTGTATACTTTCACAAGATATCAACCAATTCAATAGCTGAAATTCTTAGTCGATTGGTTCTAATGTTACTCAAACATATCGATTTTCCAATGCACATATAAACATACCTTTACCTTTTGGGCTTTTCGAGCGACATTAATTAAATTTATTATATAACTAACGCTTCACCTTCGCCCAAGCTTTCGAATACAACCGATATAACCACATGCACGTAATGCCTTCGGTCTTGAGTTCGATAGAACGATTTGCACAATGCCTTCAATAGCCCGGATTTAACAGCTTGTACGTAATGCCTTCGGTCTTAGTCTGATGAGGTCACTAGTAGCATAATTGCCTTCGTCTTAACCCGATATAATTACTAGTACAATGTCTTTGACTTAGCCCGATATCATTCAATTGCTCATGCACACACATACATCAATAATCATTACACATCCATGTTTCATTTTCATTAAGGCTCAAACACAAACATATCACTTGCATAATCGCTTTCTGGACTCTAGCCCAGTATCATTCAAATACCTCACACACATAAATCAATTATTACACATCCATATTTCATTTCACATAATTCAGTAGGGTCATTTTGAGGACTTACTCGATGTTGTCGAACGGCTTCATATTAATCGATCACTTTTTTCCTTCCCCTTATCCACCAGGCCCTCTAAGCTCGAGCTAATTCAAACAAATTCAATTCATTAAAGTCTCGCTTGCTAGCCTTGGTCAATACACATATCATTGACTCAACATCACATAACTAAGCACTTTAGTCAATTTTTTAATTACGCATACATTCGCTTAGCTCACAACAAGGTAGCCGACACCTAAGTCGTAATAGGTATCATTGCTTGCCTCTAACCTAATGCACACAATAATTCCCTCATGTGGCCGATTATATTAGTCATACTTGCACAAAATCAACAATAAATTGCAAGATTTTCACATCATATGTGTACTAGGCCGATTGTACATGCAAATTTCACAACATTCTTCAACAAATTTCTCTTTAAACAACATATTTATCACTTTCTTCATAATCAAAATATCATGTGCAATCATATATACACATATAGGTGCAAGGTCAATTTCAAGGTGTCCATAGCCATCCAAAACACAAATTTTAACTAACATGCAAGAAGCATGAACCATGCTCATGAATGCATCAAGTATTTAATACATCACAATCATGCCCCTTTCAACTTCAATCATGGTTAAACAAAAGAAAACTCAATGTCTTACTCAAGATGGCTACAAAGAAATTTCAAGAGTAGATAATCCATCATTGATGCATCATTAGCAAGCTTCACATTTAGCATGCAATGGCTTTAACATTAATAACAACTTTGGCCAAATACCATTCCCATGGCATAACAAGGATTTGAACCATGGCTAACATGAACATCAAGTTAGCAACTAAAACACATGCGAAACTCATAACACAACCTCATACATACCTTACTCTTTGATGCAAGTTTAGCCAAATTTCTTCTAGATCTCTCCGAACAAAGAAATGAAGCAAAATCTCTTCTTCCTCTTAGTATTTTCGCCAAAAGAGAGAACAAGGATGATCAAATTTTTTTTGTTTTCTTTTTTTGTTGCACGGCAATGGGGGCATCCATGCTCATCTTTTTTTTTGTTCATTTCTTTAATGCTAATTTTATTTTATTTCTTCATACATAACTCACTAACTAAACATGTTGGAAACATGTTTCTTGCCCATCAACACCTACCTTGGCCAGCCACTATGCTTCTTTGGGGAAATTTGACATGCAAACCTTTATTTTTGCATGCATGATCAACTAGTCATCCCACATCTTCCCATCATACTTTCGTAGTTACTACTAGGCCCTTTCTAGTGAAATTCACATTTATAACACTAAATCAAATCATCAAAATGTCGACACAATTTAATATATATCATAGGCATCAAAATAAATTTTAAATTATTTTATGCTCTGCTTTGGTGGTCCTAAACCACATTCCATTAGGGTCAATTTTGGGTCTACAACCCTCCCCACTTAAGAAATTTCGCCTCTTAAAATCTTACCCAGAATAGGTTGTATCGCTTCTTTCATAGAGTTCTCGGCTTTTCCAAGTAGCTTCTTCTATCCCGTGTTTGAGCCATAACATTTTCACTAGCTGAACCCGCTTGTTTCAAAACTCTTTCACTTCACGGATAGGATACGTAATCGTTTTCCTCATAACTCATATTGCTTGAATTTCAACCTCCGGGACTAATCACGCAAGGATGGATCGATCTATAGCGTCAAGCATCGAGACATGAAAGACATCGTGAATCTTTTCGAGTTCGGGGCAAATCACGACGATATGCCATCCGGACCCCACCGCTTTGATATCCTATATGGTCCAATGAACCTGGCTCAACTTGCCCTACTTTTAATTGATAGATCTTTTCCAAGGCAAATTGAGAAACACTTTATCTCCCACCGACACTGGCGTCCTTACGCTTCGTGATCCGTACGATTTCACGATCGGAGGCTATCTTCGACTTTCACTGATTACTTACTCTGTTCAGATCTCTAATCAAATCCACCTCAAAATTTTGCTTTTAGTCCAAACAATGGTAAAATGCATGAATCGAAAGCCTCGGAAGGTGCCATCCCCAATACTTTGATTGAAAACTACGTTATAAGCGAATTCAATCAAAGGCAAATACTGCTCCCATGAACCACCGAACTCGAGGATGCAACATCTCAACATATCTCAAGTATCCAATTATCGCTTTGATTGACCACTCCATTAAAGAGTGGTCAATGCAACTTGGTACCCAAAGCTTCTGCAACTTCTTCCAAAATCGGAGGTAAATTCTGATCTCATCCGACACTTATAGAAATAGGCAACCCCGTAATCTCACAACTGAACGTGACAACCCTTTAATTTGTCCATTGAAAATCCGCATCACGGGGACAAAGTGAGTCACTTAGCTAATCTATCTACAACGACCCAAATCGTGATCCTTCTTACTCACCAATGGTGCCCAGACACGAAGTCTTACTGCACCATCCATTTCACTCTGGGTATCGTGGATCTATCAAGTAATCCTCAAGGCACTTGATGTTCGCTTCACTTGTTGATATATTAAACACTCAAACAGTCGGAGATGTCTTGCTTCATACCATGCCACCAAACCGACGCTTTCAAATCGTTGTACATCTTCGTACTTTGTGGATTGCTATTTGGCTGCTAATGGCCTTCGCTCATTATTTAAATAAGTTCCAAATTCTTTTGGAACACACGACGATCAATCCTCAAACAATCGCCATCATCCGAAACTCCGATTCCTTGTTCGAATACACTCGCCCGCTTGCGTTCAACTCATCGTCAATCTTCCGAGCCTCACAAATTTGATGTATCAATAATGGTTTGGCTTTCAATTCAGCTACTAACACGCTATTCGATCGAACTAATAAGGTATTCATCATTCAGAAAGTTAATAATGATTTACGACCAGGCATCCGCGAACTACATTCGCTTTTCCGTGATAGTCAATGACCACCTTTATAATCCTTTAAGGTCAAAGCCAACGCCTTTGTCGCAGAGAAGTCTCTTTGGGTCATCAACATTTGACTTTTGTGATCCGAACACATGGCACTTCTCAAATAATAAGTAATGTCGCCAAATCTTACATGCGAATACGATGGCAAATGCATTCTGAGATCATGGGTCTGATCTCATGTGGCTTTAATTGGACGCAGGCCACAACTCGACCCTCTTGCATCAATACACAACCTAACCCAGTAGGGAGGCTACTATAGATGACAAACTCTTTGCCATTCAAGCACTAGAATTGGGCCGCCAACAAGTTTTCTATTGATCGAAACTCTTCGACATTTCTCCATCCATTCAACTTAACATCCTTTTGGAGAAGTCATTACCATGGTACTATCGTTGAGAAACCTTTACAAATGTTTGATAACCGAAGCCCAAAAAGCCCAACCTCGTAATATTTCTTGAGGTTTCAGCTATATGGTGAAATTTTGTTTGGTCGACTCAATGCCCGGCGTAGATCACATGCCCCGTTAAGTTAACTCTTAACTCTGGTACTGTCGTAACTTAGCATATAATTGCTATCCCGTAGAATTTGCAGACTAATCTGTGTGTTCAAAGATGTTCTATTCATTTCTTGAATAGACCAAGATGTCATCAATGAATACGACTACGAACCGATCTAAATATGGTCCAAGATCCGATTCATCAAATCCATAAATACCGCAGGGCATTAGTAAGTCAAAACGGCATCACTAGAAACTCTTTATATCTGCTCATGCCTTATCCGACTCTGGACCAGAATCGATAATAGTCTGATTTCAAATCTATTTTCGAACACCGAGGCTCCTTCAATTGATCAAACGTTTCATCAATAATATATTTGTTCTTTATCATCGCTTATTGTCGACAATAGCACAAACTCATGGTCCCATCTTCTTTTCAAAACAACATCGGGCACTCTTAATATGAAACCTTAAGCAAAACCTCTATCCACCAATTCTGTAACCGAGTTAACCTTTAATTCCGCTTATGTTATACGATATGGAGCTATCGAATTGAGTGGTACCAGTACCAATTTGATGCTAAACTCATTTCCAATTGTGGTAAACCCAATTCTTCAGAAAACATTCGTATCACAAACCAATCGGTAATCGATTCGCTTCACTTTTCGTCATCGAGCACATACGCAAGGTACGCTTGCACCCTTTTCTATATATTCGAGCCAACATTGCCGAGACATACCAGTAACCCTTTAAGTCCAGACTCAATCCAATTATCTTGTTATTCGCCAAGACCTCGCATTGATAGTCTTGCTTTTGCAATTTACAACCGTATCGAAGCGGTCAACCAATAAACCAAGAATAACCGAATTCATCGAATTCAAGAAAAGCATCAAGTCCGGCGGAAACAAGAACCGAATCACTAGGGGACTTTTTCACACTTTGTTGACAAGCACGAATGACCATGGGTTCGACACCGACTACAAACTCAAGAGACTCATTAGGCAAAGTCTTCATCGGATGCTAAGGTTTCACATATATAAGAATGAGTAGAACTGTGGTCAATCAAAGCAATCAGTATTAATACTGGAAGTGAAAGTACCTAGATAATATCCGTGAGGGAAGATCCTCTCATATGCCAAGATGGCATAAGTTCTATAGATATTGAGCCTCTGTCTGACTAGCATTGCCTGATTGGATGGCCTCGAGCAAAGGGTAGCACCCTGCCCACTTTTGACTTCTATATTGTTCAAGCAACCTTGCATTCTTGATAAAGTGGTCACCATCCAAACTTATAGCAGAGCGATCACGGAACCCACAGCCCCTGAATGCCATTTCCACAATGCATAATTCCTTCTCTGATCATTTCCACCATGCATCAAAGTGACTCGTGGTGGTCACAGTGAGGTCGACGTGATCCTGCCTAGAAAAGCCTGCCTAGACCCTGCTCACATCATCTCAAATCTCTTCATGCTCCTGAAGAGACTTTCCTGAGGACCTTTTCGAATTCTCAAGTTCCACTTCAACTTTGTTTCTCCTTCCTAAGCTCTTCTGCCATAAGCTCTTCAACAAGTACTACGAACCTCAGATTTCGAGAATGCCAATAACATCCTTATATCATTCAGCCCATCCGTTGCCATACATATAGCTTTCGACGAAATGTTCTCGCTACAGATCATTAAGCTTCACAAATTTTCATCGAATGAATCATATAGAGCCTTGCTTAAGATCAAGAAATTCTTTCTAGGTCTATGAATCGATCGACATACTTTTCTAACTCGAAAGAACCCAAGTCACTTGCTCTAGGCACCATGAAGTCGAGTACTCCACCAATAGTAGGCGGAATCACGTATGAGATGGTACACTTTAAGCACTCATCGGGTGTACAAGATAGCTCATCGAAAACCCGATAGTGTTGTCCAACCAAATTCAGCTGCTCAAGATCGTCATCATCCGTAGTTTTAAATTCGGCCCCATGTTTCAATCCTATCGACCTGGGGTTTACTTGACCTTATTTGGTCAAGCACGGAGGTATTGTAGGTGCGGGGTTGCATTTGTTTGAATGGAGGTGTGGAACATTGTTAGTTCGAATGTATTAAACCAATCATTCATCACACTATAAAAGGCTTGTTTAGCCTCATCATCATTCGATTGTTGGCCTATAGGTTAGAGTTCACGGCTGCTGCCCTTGCGCAAGGAGGGAACACTCTCCACATCATTGCCTATTGTTTGGGATCGGATCCATTGCTATAAACAAACACAAAGTCAAATTGTCGTAAATCACCACACTATCAATTCATCATTTAATGGCATGTATAGCAGACCTCTCAAACATACTTACCAGAATTTGAATCGACTAAAACGTGGCTCGATACTCATTAAATTGTAAATAATTCTCGAGCTCATCATCGCCGTGTCGGACGCGGGGTTGACGAGCAACTTAAAGCATCGATTTAACGGTATTTACAGGCTGGAAAATCGCGCCACTGTCAGCTTTTAAAATCATATCTCGAGTTTCAAAACCTAAACTGATTCGTGAATTTTCCTGAATTTAGACTCATATATCCTTCCATGGATTTATTTCTAGTTTGGTCAGGCCAATTGGTACAGTTTATTAGTTAAAGTCACCCATGTTACAGCGATCGACTGCTCTGACCTTCGCGCATTACAACTTGAATATCTCTCTGTACAGGGCTTTAATACTGGTTTGTTTGTTTCTAATGAAACTAGACTAAAATGGAATCTGCACATATAAGTCATGACTTCTAATTCTTTCTGGATAATTTATAGAAATTTTAAAGTCGTACAGGGACCCAGAAACCGTTCTGGCCCTGTCTCACAATAACTTTAATAACTCTTAAAAGTAACTCCTATGACCGTTGTTCTTCCATATGAAAGTAGACTCATCAAGGTTCATTTACATAACTTATTCACTATTTAATACCATTCCTACAAATTTTGGTGATTTTTCAAAACCACACCACCGTTGCTGCCAGCATCTGTTTTCAAGGTAACCTTTACCTATTTCATGATTTCCACGATTCAATTGGCCTTTTGCATACATAGCACAAGTGTGATCATGATTAACCATTCCAATGGCTAATCTTTTCAAAACCATTCCATACCCCATAATGATCATCATACAAATGATTATAGAATCATACTAACAACGGATTCAAGCCATTTTCGCATGGCTATCCAAGCTACATAAAACCGAAGGTACATGACCTTCACAATAGGGTAGTCCATACATGCCATTTCAAAGTTCAACCAAAATTATACCCAAAATGGAGGCTTTGATAGTGTAGATGACTTCGACTTTAATGATCCCGAATCCATCGCTAACGAGCAAAATCTATAAAACAGAGAGCCAAAGCAACGGGTAAGCATTTTTATGCTTAGTAAGTCTCAAGCAATAAAATCAGCTTTAACTAAAGCATTACATTCACATAGCCAAATGAATCATTTCATTAATACACATTCACATAATCATACTTACTTCACACTTCATCATTGTATACTTTCACAAGATATCAACCAATTCAATAGCTGAAAATTGTTAGTCGATTGAACTAATGTTACTCAAACATATCGATTTTTCCAATGCACATATAAACATACCTTTACCTTTGGGCTTTTCGAGTGCATTTAATTAAATTTATTACAGCAACCAACGCCACCTTCGCCCAAGCTTCTTCTAATACAACCGGATATAACCAATGCACGAATGCCTTCTGTCTTAGCCCGATAGAACGATTTGCACAAATGCCTTCTGTATTAGCCCGATTTAAACAACTTAACGTAATGCCTTGTCTAGCCGGATGAGGTCACTAGCACAATGGCCTTCGTCTTAACCCGATATAATTACTAGCATAAATGTCTTCTGGACTTAGTCTGATATCATTCAATTGCTCATGCACACATACATCAATAATCATTACACATCCATGTTTCATTTTCGTTACTAAGGCTCAAACACAAACATATCACTTGCATAATCGCTTTCGGACTTAGCCCGTATCATTCAAATACTCATACACACATAAATCAATAATCATTACACATCCATATTTCATTTCACATAATTCGAGTAGGGTCATTTCTTGAGGACTTACTCTGATGTTGTCGAACGCCGACGGCTAATCGATCACTTTTTCCTTCCCCTTATCCAATTGTGCCCTCTAAGCTCTTGAGCTAATTCAAACAAATTCAATTCATTAAAGTCTCGCATAGCCTTGGCCGAATACACATATCATTGACTCAACATCACATAACTAAGCACTTTAGTCAATTTTCTTTAATTACGCATACATTCGGCCTTAGCTCACAACAAGGTAGCCGATTACCTAAGTCAAAAATAGGCATCATTAAGCTTGCCTCTAACCGAATGCATGCACAATAATTCCCCATGTGGCCGATTATACTTAGTCATACTTGCACAAAATCAACAATAAATTGCAAGATTTTCACATCATATGTGTACTAGGCGATTGTACATGCAAATTTCACAACATTCTTCAACAAATTTCTTCTTTAAACAACATATTTATCACTTTCTTCATAATCAAAATATCATGTGCAATCATATACACATATAGGTGCAAGGTCAATTTCAAGGTGTCCATAGCCATCCAAAACACAAATTTTAACTAACATGCAAGAAGCATGAACCATGCTCATGAATGCATCATGGTAATACATCACAATCATGCCCTTTCAACTTCAATCATGGTTAAACAAAAGAAAACTCAATGTCTTACTCAAGATGGCTACAAAGAAATTTCAAGAGTAGATAATCCATCATTGCATGCATCATTAGCAAGCTTCACATTTAGCATGCAATGGCTTTTAACACAATAACAATTTGGCCAAATACCATTCCCATGGCATAACAAGGATTTGAACCATGGCTAACATGAACATCAAGTTAGCAACTAAAACATGCATGAAACTCATAACACAACCTCATACATACCTTACTCTTGATGCAAGTTTAGCCAAATTTCCTTCTAGATCTCTTCCTGAACAAAGAAAATGAAGCAAAAATCTCTCTTCCTCTTAGTATTTTCGCCAAAAGGAGAGAACAAGGATGATCAAATTTTTTTGTTTTCTTTTAGTTGCACGAATGGGGGCATCCATGCTCATCTTTTTTTTGTTCATTTCTTTAATGCTAATTTTATTTTATTTCTTCATACATAACTCACTAACCAAACATGTTGGAAACATGTTTCCTTGCCCATCAACACCTACCTTGGCCGCCACTATGCTTCTTTTGGGGAAATTTGACATGCAAACCTTATTTTTGCATGCATGATCAACTAGTCATCCCACATCTTCCCATCATACTTCTGTAGTTTACTACTAGCCCTTTCTAGTGAAATTCACATTTATAACACTAAATCAAATCATCAAAAATGTCGCATACATTTAATATATATCATAGGCATCAAAATAAATTTTAAATTATTTTATGCCTCGTTTTGTGGTCCCAAACCACATTCCACTAGGGTCAATTTTAGTCACAACCTCCCCACTTAAGAAATTTTCCCTCTAAAATCTTACCGTAAATAGGGTTGGGTATCGCTTTTCATAGAGTTCTCGCTTTTCCAAGTAGCTTCTTCTATCCTGTTTGAGCCATAACACTTTCACTAGCTTGAACCCGCTTTGTTTCGCAAATCCTTTCACTTCACGTGATAGATACTAACGGTTCTTCCTCATAACTCATATTGGCTTGAATTTCAACCTCCGATGGACTAATCACGCATGATGGATCGATCTATAGCGTCAAGCATCGAGACATGAAAGACATCGTGAATCTTTTCGAAGTTCAGTGGGCAAATCGACGATATGCCACCGACCACTTCGCCGGATATCTCATATGGTCCAATGAACCTTGGGCTCAACTTGCCCTTACTATTTAATCGAGTATCTTTTTCCAAGGCGAACCTTGAGAAACACTTTATCTCCCACCGACACTCGATGTCCACGCTCAGATCCGCGGTACGACTTCCACGATCGGAGGCTATCTTCAGACTTTCACGATTACTTTCACTTTCTGCTCAAAGATCTCTAATCAAATCCACCTAAAATTTTGCTTTTAGTCCAAAACAATGGTGTACGGCATTTACGACCGCAAAAGCCCTCGTAAGGTGCCATCCTAATACTTGATTGAAAACTATTGTTATAAGCTTAATTCAATCAAAGGCAAATACTGCTCCCATGAACCACCGAACTCGAGGATGCAACATCTCAACATATCCTCAAGTATCTCAATTATCCGCCGGATTGACCATCTGGCTTGGGGGTGAAAGGCGGTGTCGAAATGCAACTTGGTACCCAAAGCTTCTTGCAACTTCTTCCAAAATCGCGAGGTAAATCTCTGATCTCTATCCGACACGATAGAAATAGGCACCCCGTAATCTCACAACTGAGAACGCATAACTCGCATAATTTGTCCATTGAAAATCCAGACGACGGGACAAAGTGAGCCGACTTAGTCAATCTATCTACAACGACTCCAAATCGCATCCTTCTTACTCAATCGACAATGGCGTCCAGTACACAAGTCCATTGTGACTCGATCCCATTTCCACCTGCATCGGATCTACCAAGTAATCCTCAAGGCACTTGATGTTCCGCTTTCACTTGTTGACATATTAAACACCTCAAACAAAGCCTGAGATGTCTCGCTTCATACCATGCCACCAAAACCGACGCTTTCAAATCGTTGTACATCTTCGATTCGTGGATTGCCATTTGGCTACAATGGGCTTCGCTCGAATTATCGAAATAAGTTCCAAATTCTTTGGAACACATGACGACTTTCGAACCTCAAACAATCCATCATCGATCCGAAACTCCGATTCCTTGTTCGAACACACTCGCCCGCTTTGTACCCAACTCATCGTCGACCTTCCGAGCCTCACAAATTTGATGTATCAATAATGGTTTGGCTTTCAATTCAGCTACTAACACGTTGTCGGATCGAACGAACAAGTGCACATTCATCGCCGTAAGTTTAATAATGATTTACGACTCAAGCATCCGCAACCACATTCGCCTTTCCCGGTGATAGTCAATGACCAGCTTCATAATCCTTTAACACCGAGCCAACGCCTTTGTCGCAGATTTAAGTCTCTTTGGGTCATCAAATATTTGAGACTTTTGTGATCCGAGTACACATGGCACCTCTCACCAAATAAGTAATGTCGCCAAATCTTTAAGGCGAATACGATGGCGCCAATTCGAGATCATGGGTCGGATAATTTTTCTCATGTGGCTTTAATTGCCTCGACGATAGGCCACAACTCGACCTTCTTGCATCAATACACAACCTAACCAAGTAGGAGGCGCCACTATAGATGACAAACTCTTTGCCAGATTCGTTGCACTAGAATTGGGGCTTCACCAAATAAGTTTTCAGTTGATCGAAACTCTTCTCGACATTTCTCCGTCCATTCGAACTTAACATCCTTTTGGAGTAGCCATTATTGGCGTATTATCGCTGAGAAACCTTTACAAATCGCTGTAATAACCTAAGTCCCAAAAGCTCCGAACCCTGTAATATTTCTGAGGCTTCCAGCTAGTATGGCTGAAATTTTGTTCTGTCACTAATGCCCGGCGATATCACATGCCCCAAGAAGCTAACCTCTTAACCTTAACTCACACTTCATTTAACTTAGCATATAATTGCTTATCCCAGAATTTGCAAGACTAACCTCGTGTTTCAAGATGTTCGGTCTCATTTCTTGAATAGACCAAGATGTCATCAATGAATAATGACTACGAACCGATCTAAATATGGTCTCAAGATCCGATTCATCAAATCCATAAATACCGCAGGGCATTAGTAAGTCAAACGGCATCACTAGAAACTCGAGTGACCATATCTCGCTCAAGGCGCCTTGGGTACGTCCAATCTCGACCAGAATCGATAATAGCCCGATCTCAAATCTATTTTCGAGAACACCGAGGTTCTTCAATTGATCGAAAAGTCATCAATACGGTAATCGGATATTTGTTCTTTATCATCGCTTATTGTCGACGATAGTCGATGCACAACCTCATGGTCCCATCCTTCTTTTTCACAAACAACACCGGCGCACCTAAGGCTGGAAAACTCAAGCGCAAAACCTCTATCCACCAATTCTGCAACCGAGCTTTCAACTCCTTTAATTCACGCTGCACATACGATATGGAGCTATCGAAATTGGAGTGGTACCAGTACCAATTTGATGCCAAACTCTATTTCCAATGTGGTAAACCCGTAATTCTTCAGTGGAAAACATTCGTATTCACAAACCATCGAATCGATTCGGTTTTTTCTCGACCTTGTCATCGAAAGCACATACGCAAGGTACGCCGCGACCCTTTTCTTATATTTCGAGCCAATATTGCTGATACATACCGGCAACCCTTTAAGTCCGTAGACTCAATCCGAATTATCTTGTTATTCACAGACTCGATTGATAGTCTTGCTTTTGCAATTTACAACCGTGATCGCATGGTCAACCAATCCAAACCAAGAATAACGTCAATTCATCGAACAAAAGCATCAAGTCCACGGAAAACAAGAACCTCGAATACTAGGGACTTTTCTTGCACACTTTGTTGACAAGCACGTAATGACCCAAGGGTTCGAACTGAATTAAAACTCAAGAGACTCAATAGGCAAAGTCTTACCGATGCTAAGGTTTCACATATATAAGAATGAGTAGAACCGGTCAATCAAAGCAATCACATTACTATCGAAAAGAGAAAGTACCTGAATAATATCCGGTGAGGCAAGATCCTCAAGGCGCAGCATGGCATAAGTTCTAGCAGAGTACGAGCCTGTCTCTGTAGCATCTCGACCCCTCTCCGACCGCCACTAGCATTGCCCGTGATTTGGATGGCTCACTCGAGCAAAGGTAGCACCCGGTTTCCACTTTGACTTACATTTTGTTCACAACCCTGCCCTTGATAAAGTGGTCACCGATCCAAACTTATAGCAGAGCGATCACTAACCCACAGCCCCGAATGCCA
>NW_026440984.1:0-6856 GCF_025698485.1 Gossypium arboreum | reverse complement strand
GGCATTCCCATTCCACTAGGTCTTGCACCTTGCATCCTATGCTTCTCATCGTCGGGCAATCTCGAATGAAGTGGTCCTTCAACCCATCCATAAGTTTGTTTAGATTTACCCCAACATTCACCTATGTGTCTTCTTCCACATTGGGGCATTCGGTTTCTTCGTATTGCCCACACTAGCCAACCAAATAGCTCGAGTCCGTCGATGGTGGTTTCAATGGAAATTCCCATGCCTCGATTTATTAGTGTCCTCCCGAACTTCTTTACGAGAACGGAGCTTTACCCATCGATCTCTTACAAGTCTTTAGCTTCAAATTCACCTTCTTTTCTCCTTTCCAAGTTCTTCCCTTGCGTCGTTCACCTAGAACTCCTTTATCTCCAAATACCCACTAGTAGTTTTAAATCTTCATTCAATCCTTCTTCAAATCTTTTGACATAGCAACCTCATCGCCACACACTCGAAAGCATACCGATAAGTCTTACAACTTATGTTCAGATTCGTATCCAGGCCTTGCTTGAGTTCCAAGAATTTTGGATCGATGAACCGTTGACTAATATACTTCTTTCAAATTTTGAAAGAAATCCCAAGTAACTCTTCTTTGGGACTATGGAGATCAAAGTCCTCCACCAATAGTGGAGTTCAACAAGGATATAGCACACTTTAGACATTCATCGGGTGTGCATAACATCAAACACCAATGGTGTTACGCAACCCTTTTCGATCATCGAATTATGGCCTTAAACCCCCTTTCCTTAATCAAGTCTGGTGGCTTACTCCCCATAGGATCGAATCGATGGCATTACGCTCTTTGGGGTGGATTATTCAAATTGGGAATTGTTGGACGGATTGGTTCAAGAAATTTGCTACCCACTCATTCATCATGGTAAAGAAGGCTTGTTTTGCCTCCTCACCTTGATTATTCGAGATGACCGAGGTTCAACAGGGCCCTTGGCGGAGCCCACACTTTCAACGCATCCGCCAAGGTTCTCTTACACCGGATCCATTTACTTATCAAAACAAAATTTTAACCGTAAGTCATCACAATTTAAACATTAACATTAAGGCATGTATAGTAGATTTAACGCTATGGTAGTCCTAGAACCGACTAAACCATAGCTCGATACCAATAAAATGTAACACCCAACCCGAGACCGTCACGAGTCGAACACGAGGTGTTAAGATTCAACCCACTTATTGAGAGTTTCTGATAAGCGCCAACTGTACTAGTCGCTCCAAAATTCATAACTTGAGTTTTACAACTCGAAAATCAGTTTCGCAATTTTTCCCAAACTAGACTCATATTTCCATCTACATATTTTTTCTAGAATTTTGGTCGAGCCAATTAGTACAGTTTATTGGTTAAAGTCTCCCCTTTGCAGGGATCGACTACACTGACCTTTGTGCACGAATTGGATATCTCCCTGCAGGGCTTCAATACTGATACCGTTTGTTTCTATAGAAACTAGACTCAGAGAGGAATCTATGCATATTGGCATGACTCCTAATTATCTCTGGTTAATTTACAATGATTTTCCAAAGTTGGGAAGGGATCCAAAACCGCTCGGCCCTGTTCACAAGAACTTTAATATCTGTTAACTTATCACCATATGACCATTTCGTTTCTTCCATATGAAAGTAGATTCATCAAGTAAATTTGCATAATTTATTTACTATTTAATACCATTCTACTATTTTTAGTGATTTTTCAGCCTCACGTATGCACCCAGACTTATCACTAAAGCAACTATGCCTATTTCATGATTTCCCTTTGATCTAACTAGTGATTCATCATACATGTCACAAATCATGATCATGACTAGCCATACCAGAGGCTAATCATTATCCAACATCTCCTACTACACTATTGCCATAACATGCATTTTAACACCAAAATAATCAACCATGGCATAAGGCATGGAAATCAATTACCAAGACTTGTGACTTAACATTGGAGAACTAAACCAACCAGCATTTATGCCATTTTCGCATGGCTAAAAGTTTACATGTAACACCCTTACCCACGTCCGAACAGATACAAGGTATTACCGTAACATAATACCTACCATTAAACATAATCAAATATAAATATGTCTTGAACAATATTAGCCAACTTTAATGGCTTGTACAAATTAGTGGTCAAATCAGAACTAATATTTTAAACCTAGACAAATATGACACGTAACAAAATAATTAAGCCTACTATACATGCCATAATTCAAAACGTTAGTTCAAATACCCTAAAGTAGGATAGGCGGATAGATTCAATCCTTAACTCGAGCAAGCCGAGAACACTATAAGACAAAAGAGAGAAACAAAGTGCTTATAGCTTAGTAAGTAAGTATGTAAATGCTAATAAAAAAAATCTAACATGTTTACACAACAATTCAAGTACATCTACTTTAACTTCACTATTCATTCCACTTTGATTAAGCTGTCTCCGGTCATATTCACTAAATAAATCATAACTCGAGTTACCAAACTCAAAATTCAAATCTGTAAAATTTCCTGAATCTAGACTCATAAAGCTTTTTGCTAATTTTTTCTATAATTTTAGTTCAGCCGGACAGTTTATTAGTTAAAGTTTCCCCTGTTACACAGCTCGACTGATCTGACCTCTGTTCACTACAAATTGAATTTCTCTCAGTACACAATTCAAACAACCCTGAAGTCTGTTTCATTTAAAAATAGTCTCAATAAGGAATTTAGGCATGTAAACTATATTTTTAATTTGCTTTGTACAATTTTTAATGATTTTCAAAGTTGGAACAGGGATCACGTATTCATCCTGAGCAAGTCACATACAATTGTAAATATCTCAAAATATAGAATTCCTTTGCTTGCTCTGTTTCTTTTATATGAAAGTAGACTCATTAAACTTTAATTTCACATCTCATTCAACCTCTAATTATATTCCTCCTATTTTTGGTGATTTTTCAAAATCACGTCACTGCTACCATCTAAAAAAGTTTTAATGCTAATTTCACTCTTTCACAAATTCTTTATGCTAACCTCATTTTATCTTATATTTGTTATACCACAAATCATTTTCACCATATTTCATTCCCAAAGTATAGGTCCAAACCACAATGTCACCACAAAACCATCCTGTTGAACAATTGGATCAATCCTCGATATTTAATGGTTTCAAAGACACGCCCCACCATCATATTTTCGCTTAGTTTCTCTTGTACACATGGTGAACACTTAGTACCACTCATGCGACCTAGCCGATTTGTCTCGTAGCTCTCTTGTCTACATGGTGTCCGCACTTGGAATCACGCATGCACCCCACATTTATCTTTCACGTAGCTCTCTTGTCTACATGGTGTCCTTCACTTGGAATCACGCATGCACCTAGCTACATTTATCTTTCACGTAGCTTTTGTCTACATGGGATACATCTCGTCACACATGTGACCTATATTTGGGTGTCTCAGAAGCTTTTTGTACACATGATGTGCACTGGATCATACATGTGACCTAGCTACCCCATCTATTTTATTCGATTTTCCAATGTTCAACCGATCTCTTTATTTATTTCCATTCTTCCAATAGTCGAAACTTCAACATCGCTAGCATATAATAGGCTGAAATATAAGAATGTACATGAAATTGTTGTAATATTTACATACAAATTCCTTGGTGCAAAATGTGAAAATTTTGCAATTTAATCCAAAACTTTTTCCTTCCCTGCTCGAGATCAATTCCGCTTTCTTGATTATGGAGCTTGAAAAAAGAAACCCTAGCTATGGAGAGAGGAGAATTCGAAGAACTAAGGAGGATGATGACCAATTTTGTGTTATTTTTCCCATTTTATTTCATTTAATATCCAAATGACCAAAATGCCCTCCTTACTAAACTTTCAAAAATTCCTTCCATGTCCTAATTTTGTCCATGAACTTAAAATTGGTCAAATTGCTATTTAAGACCTCCTAATTAATATTCCAAAACAATTTCATACTAAAACTTCGGGATGCAAATTTTGCAACTTATTCGATTTAGTCCCTACTTTCAATTTAAGCACTTTAGGCATAGAATTTCATCACGAAATTTTCACACAATCATGCAATCATATCATAAACCCCAAAATAATTATAAAACAATTATTTCTATCTCGGATTTGTGGTCACGAAACCACTATTCCGATTAGGCCCTAATTCAAAGTTGTCAATTCCCCTTTTGAGATTTTCGTCCTAAAATCTTACCGAAAGAGGTTTGGGTATTGCTTCCTCATAGCTTCTTCAGTTCCCACGTAGCCTCTTCTATCCCATGTCTCGCTACAATACTTTCACTAAAGCTATACTTTTATTTCTTAACTGCTTAACCTCTCGAGCCAAAATCTTTATTGGTTCCTCCTCATAGGTCATATCCGATCGAATCTCAATTTCGTTGGAGAAATCAATGTGAAGGATCGAACGATAACTTCGCAACATTGATACATGAAACACGTTATGAATTCTTTCTAACTCGCCGTAAGGCCAACCGATATGCCATCGTCCAATTCTCAAGAATCTCGACGCCCAATAAAACGCGACTCAACTTGCCTTTTCGACTAAATCTCGAATCTTTTCCATGGTGACACCTTCAAGAACACTTTATCGCCCACCGAAATTCAATCTTTTCTTTTTAAATCGATATGACTTTTGTCGATCCAAGCGCTTTCAAGCAATCCCAATTACTTTTATTTTCTCTTCGGTTTCTTTAACTAGATCAACTCCATGAATCGCTTTCACTAAGCTCGGTCCAATATAAAGGAGTCCGACACTTACGACCATACAAGGCTTCAGACGGTGCCATTTGTATACTTGATTGATAACCTTATTGTAGGCAAACTCAATCAAAGATAGATATTTCTCCCAACTACCTCCAAATTCTAAAACACAGATCTAAGCATATCTTCAGTACCGGATTACTCTTTCTGCTTGACCATCCGTTTGTGGATGAAATGCGTACTAAAGTTCAATTTTGTACCCAAAGCTTCTTGTAACTTTTTCCAAAATCTCGGTAAATCTTGGATCTCTATCCGATATTATAGACATAGGTATTCCGCAACTTCACAATTTCAAGAACATATAATTCGCTAATTTATCAAGTGAGTAATCGGACGCATCGGTATAAAGTGGGCTGACTTTGTTAATCTATCAACCACTACCCAAACAAAGATCCTTCTTTTTAGGAGTTAAAGGCAAACCGTTACAAAATCCATGGTAATCTTGTCCCATTTCCACTCGTGCACCATTATGGTTGAAGTAACTCAAGGCACTTGATGTTCATTTTACTTGTTGATGATCAAACACTTGGTTACAAATTCAAATGTCCTTTTCAACCGCCACCAATACAGCCTTCTTTAAATCATTATACATTTTGTGCTACCAGATGAACGATAAATACCATTTGCGCCTCATGTAATATTTTCCAATCAATTTATCGCTTTTTCAACACATATCCTGTCTCGAACATCAAACAATCATCTGGTCCAACTCAAAATCGAAGTGAATCGATTCGATTGAGTTCTCTTGATACGCAACTCACTATCATTCTTTTGAGCATCACCAATTAATCGAGAAATAACGGTTTAGCTCTCATTTCGCTAAGATTGACCCATCATCGACAATGCTAACCCCGTGTTCATGGCTCTCAAAGTAAAAAGAAATTTTCCTTCAGGCGCCAAGAATCACATTTGCTTTTCCTGGATGATAATCAATCACTAGATCATAATCCTTTAATAATTCAAGCCATCTTCCGTCGCAGATTCGATCCTTTGATTCATCAAGTACTTCAAACTTTTGTGATCAGAAAATTCGCATTTTTCACCGCATAAATAATGTCGCCAAATCTTCAAGGCAAAACAACAATGCGGGCCCAAATCATGTAGGATAGTTCTTCTCATGCGGTTTAACTGCCTCAAGCATAAGCTACCACTTTACCCTCTTACATCAACACACATCCAAGGCCACAATGATGCATCACCAGAAATTACGAACTCCTTTCCCGACTCCTAATAAAATTGGTGCTTTAGTCAATCGTGCTTTCAATTTTTCAAAACTTTGTTGACATTTATCACCATTCAAATTTAACATTCTTTTGCAACAACTTAGTCATAGGAGAGGCAATCATCGAAAATCCTTCAACAAAACGTCTATAATACCCTAAGCCTAAAAGCTTCTAACCTCGGATACATTCTTGGGCGGTTTCCAATCAACGATCGCAAATCTTACTTGGATCCACCAATACCATCACCGAGACTATATGCCCCAAAATCCGACTTCACGGCCGTAACTCACTTTTACTAAACTTGGCAAACAGCTTTTCTCTCAAGATTTGCAATATAGTTCTCAAGTGTTCGCATGTTCGACTCATCTCGAGAATAAATTAAAATGTCATCTATAAACACTACTACAAACTTATCCAAATATGGCCGAAAGATCCGATTCATTAAGTCCATAAATATATGGAGCATTTGTTGTCAAAGGCATCACAAGAAACTCATAATGTCCATACCTTGTCCTAAAGGCGCTTCAGACATCCGACCTTAACTCTCAAAGGTAGTAACCGACCTCAAATCAATCTTTGAAAACACTGGGCCCCTTTAACCGATCGAATAAATCATCAATCCTCGAATGGGTACTTGTTCTTTATAGTCACCTTATTGTCGACGGTAATCAATGCAAAGTCTCATTGAACCATCCTTCTTCTTAATAATACAGAGCACCCTGGGGAGAGAAACCTGTCTCACAAATCCCTTGTCCTGTTAACCCTCGCAATCGAGCCTTCAATTTTTTAATTCATGAGCCATTCTATATGGAGCAATCGAGATGGCAAAGGTTTGAACAAATCAATAGCAAAATCTATCTCTATT
>NW_026440983.1:0-6381 GCF_025698485.1 Gossypium arboreum | reverse complement strand
TTTTCATCCTTTTGGGAAAATCATAAGGGAAGAAAGAGGATTTTTGCTTCATGCTTGGTTTAGAAGAGATCTAGAAGGTGATTTGGCTAAATTGGCATCAAGATTAAGGTATTTGGAGGTTGTGTTAGGAGTTTCATGCTGGTTGCTAACTTGATGTGCATTTAGCCATGGCTCAAATCTTTGTTATGCCATGGAAATGGTATTTGGCCAAAGTTGTTATGGTGATAAAGCCATTGCATGCTAAGTGTGAAGCTTTGATGATGCATGCAATGATGGATTGTCTACTTTGAGTAAGATTTTGAGTTTTCTTTTGTGTTTAACCATGATTGAAGTTGAAAGGAGCATGATTGTCATATTCGCCATGATGCATTCATGAGCATGGTTCATGCTTCTTGCATGTTAGTTAAAATTTGTATTTTGGATGGCTATGGACACCTTGAAATTGCCATGCTCATATATGTATATATGTTTGCACATGATGTTTTGGCTATGAAGTAAGTGATGAATATATTGGTTTAAAGAAGAAGATGTTGAAGAATGCTTGTGAAATTGAAGCAATTCCCTAGCACACATATAAGTGCTTGATGCTATATTATAAGTTTTGAGCCACAATGTGCAAAGCATTAACTAGTAAAATGCTGTTTTTGTGAGGTATTATGCATAATTGGCCTCAACAACATGAATATTGCCTTGGGTAGCCTATTGAAGGCCTTAGCTTTTCCTTGATGTCAAATAAATTGTTTGGCATGAAAAACCCATTGTGTATTCAAGCTAAAGAGTGGCCATATGACCATTTAAACTCCTTTTTTGTTAAATAAATTGAATTTGTTTGAATTAGCTCAAGAGCTAAGAGGGCCACAATTGGACAAAAGGAAAAGGAAAAAAAAGCCGCTCGACAACATCCGAGGTAAGTCCTCAAGAAGTGACCTTACTTGAATTATGGAGATGAAGTATGAATGTGTATGATTATTGATTTATGTTTATGAGAAATTGAATGATGCCCGGCTAAGTCCCGGCGAATATGCTTGTGAATATATGCTTTGAGCCTTAGTAACGAAAATGAAATATGTATGTCCAATGATTATTGATGTATGTGTACATGAGAAATTGAATGATATCCGCGCCCCGAGGACAATTATGTGGAAATTATATCCTTAAGACCAAGGCAATTGTTAGTGGCTATATCCGCTAAGACCAAGGCATTCATAAGTTATTCTATCCCTAAGACCAAGGCATTTTGCACGGATTATATCCGTTATATTCAAGAATCTTGGGCTGGAGGTGGTTTGGTTGCTGTAATGAATTCAATTAGTATGTACACTAAAAGCCCAAAGGATAAGGTACGTTATTGCATTGAAAGTCGACATGTTTGAGCATCATTCACTCAACGACTAATGAATTTCAGTTATCGAATTGATTGATACTTTGTGAAAGTATATAATGATGAAGTGGAAGTAAGAATTAATGAAAATGATGGGTATGTGAATGTATTGCTGTAATTAGAGTTGATTATATTCCTTGAGACTTACTAAGCAAAAAAAAATGCTTACCCTGCTACTTTCCCTCTGTTTTATAGATTTCGCCGATAGCAATCGGATTCGGATCAATAAAGTCGAAGTCATCCACACTATCCACCCTATTTTGGTATAAATTTTGGTTGAACTTTGAAATGGCATGTATAGGACTACCCGTTGGGGAATATGTTGTGATGTATATATGTACGGCCATTAAAATGGCTCAAAAGTGAAGCATCGATTAGACTAATTGTGGTTTGTATATATATTTTTGGTGTCATGATGTGGCTATGGCTTGAAACGGGAATGTTGGTCACATGATCAGCCATTGGCATGGTTAAAATGATCATATATGAACCTATGTATGGCAAGACTAGTTGGTTCATGGAGACTACCAAATAGGTAAGACCTACCTTAAAAACAGATGCTGCCAGCTGCAGTGACGTGAATGTGAAAAACCAAAATTCGTAGGAATGGAATTAAATAGTGAATAAGCTATGTAAATGAACCTTGATGAGTCTATTTTCATATGGAAGAAACGAAATGGTCATAGGAGTTACATGTTTAGAGATATTAAAGTTTGTGAGACAGGGCCAGAACCGGGGGTTCCCTGTCGCAACTTTAAAAATTTACTATAAATTATCCAGAAAGAATTAGGAGACATACCTTATATATACAGATTCCATTTTGATTCTAGTTTCATTAGAAACAAACGGCACCAGCATTAAAGCCCCAGAGAGATATTCAAGTTATACCGCGAAGGTCAGAGAAGTCGATCCCTGTAACATGGGTGACTTTAACTAATAAACTGTACCAATTGGCCCAACCAAAATTCTAGAAATAAATCCATGGATGGATATATGAGTCTAAATTCAGGAAAATTTACGAAACCAGCCAGTTTTGAAACTCGAGATATGATTTTTAAACAGTGACGCAGTTTTCCAGCCTGACTGGAAATGTCAAATGGATGGGCAAAACAAGTGAACTAGGCTTGTTAACCTCCTCCAATGCGATGGTCTCGGTTCAGGGCGTTAATATATATATTGCCCATCAACAATCCATCTTGGCCGCCACTACAAAGGAATTGGGGAATTTGACATGCAAGTCCACCCTTGTGTCATCATGCATTAACAAGCCATTTAAAATTAGCCTATCATATTTCACCATGTCTCATATTGATCCCTATTTAATAATTTCCATGCAATTGGCAAAATTAGAGAATGAAACTTCCACATACTCATGTACACACATAATAAGCATAGAATATAGCAATTAATTATTTTTATGACTTGGTTTTGTGGTCCCAAACCACTTTCCACTAGGGTCACATTAGGTCCCACAACTCTCCCCACATAAGAAATTTTCCCTCAAAATCTTACCTGAACAATTTTGAATATCGATCCTTCATAGAGTCCTGTTCCCAAGTGGCTTCTTCAATTCGGTTTATGCCACAACACCTTCACTAATGGGATTTTCTTATTTCGAACTTTTACTTCACGCATCAAAATGCAATCGGTTCTTCTTCATAACTGTTAGGTAATCTCGATCTCGATGGAGTGATTACGCGACGGTCAACCTATATCGCCAAAGCATCGAGACATGGAAAACGCTAGAATCTTTTCAAGCTTAAAATTAACCGGGTACGACTAGCCCAACTGTTCGGATACTTCATACGACCGATGAACCCGACTTAGTTTGCCCACGACCAAATCTAAGCACCTTCTTCCGGGGAAACTTTGAGAAATACTTTGTCTCCAACCGATATTCAATGTCTTTTTTTTCAATCCGGATACGACTTTTGACGATCCAAGGCTTTCAAACTTTCACAATTACTCGAACTTTCCCAAAGAACCTTAATCAAATCAACCCAAAAATTTTACTTTCACTAAGTTCAATCCAAAATAATGGGTACGCATTTACACGGATAAGGCCTCGAATGCCACTTAATGCTTGATTGAAAGCTATTGTTGTGAATTCAATCAAAGGCAAATATCTTTCCCATGAACCACAAAACTCTAAGACGCAACATCTCAACATATCCTAGTATCCGAATTATTCGTCGGATTGGCCATCCCGGGATGAAATGCTTAAAATGCATCTTAGTACCCAACGCTTTTGTAACTTTTTCCAAAATCATGATGTAAATCTTGGGTCTCTATCCCAAACGATAGAAATAGGTACCCCATGCAATCGAACAATTTGGGAATGAAATTGCCAATTTATCGGTTAAAAATCCAAGATAAAATAGCAAACTTTCAATCTATCAAAATAACCTGCATAGTCTTTTTACTTTGACAAATAACCCGAAAAAATATTGTCACCGCCCATTTCCATTCGGTACATGATTGGGAAGAATCCCATGGCACTTGATGTTCCCTTTTCTTGGACAATAAACACCTTGAAACAAATTTAAATGTTCCTTTATCCCGGGCCACCAAAATTAGCCGATCGGTCATTTTAGTATAGGTGGTAAATTCCCACTAGACCTCATTCAAAACATAAATAAGTTCCATTTCTTAAACAAACAAATTAACCAAGCAACATTGTTGTGAATCAAACTTCGTTCCTCATTGGCAATTAGCTTTAATAAAATTAAGGGATTTTGGGTTCAATATTTATGAATCAAAAGGTTTCCTTTTTTCAACACTAGCCCCATCAAATAAACGGATAGGTCTCCATCGCTTTAAAGCAAAAAGCTTTCTCTCAAACACCCACCTTTAGCCTTGGTGATAATAATGACAATTCATGTTTTTCAACAACCAAGCCAAGCCTTTGTCGCAAACTCTTTGGTCATCAAAATTTAAACTTTTGTGGTCCAATAAAAGCACCTTTCCCAAACAAAACCGTTTAGATAACCTAGGCCCCAATTCAAGACATTCGAAGTTTCCATCGTTTAATTGTCTCCCTAAGCCACAACTCGACCTTCTTTCAACCAAACCACCCAATAAATGCTCCTAAAATGACAAACTTTTGCGGCCGGTTGCTCACCGGCTTCTAAAATTCTTTACACAAACTTTCCTTTTTTTCATTAAACCAAATCTTTTGGATAGTTTCCAAGGCAAATACTAGAAATCAAACCGTGACCGCAAGCCAAAAGCCCATTCAAAGTTTTCGGAGGTTTCCAACGAAATGGAAATTTGGTCGATATTAAAGAGGGAAACCCCCAAAAGCTCCTTTTCAACCAAAATTCACATTTATAATTTTTGAAAGTGTCTAAAATCATAAACCTAAATGCATGTTCGGCTTCATTGTCAAAACTAAAATATCATCAAAAAACAAACAAATCGACCAAGTTGGAATTCCATTATTAAAATAAATAAAGAGGGTTATAAAAAAAAAAAATTGGGAGCTTTCCCAAATTGCCCGTGAAGGGTTTGGAGAAAGAGAAAAAATGTTTAACTTTTTATTTCTGAATTGAATTTAAGGGAAAATTTCAAGCTTGTTTAGGATTGAGGAATTGCTATTGGATTAGTAATTTTGAAATGTGATAGGCTAATCTATAAGGACCTAATAGTGCATGTAATCGAAGGGAGGACTTGATGTCAAATTTCCCTAATAGCTAGTGGCGCCATGACAAGGAAATATGGGCAAGACATGTCATGAAACATGTTTTGTAAGTGCATTATGTAAGGAGAAATAAAATAAGATGCATGGGTAAAAAAAAAAAAAAAATTGTGTGAAGGCTTCCCCTCCCCATTGCCGTGAGTAGAGGAAAAGAGAAGAAAAATTGTTGTTCATCTTTTTTCATTTTTTTGAGTTGAAATTCTAAGGAAGAAGGAAGGGTTCTTGCTTCATGCTTGGTTTGGAGGGGATTAGGAGGAAGTTTGGCCATACTTGTGTCAAGATTAAGGTAAGGTTGATGTTGTGCCATGAGACTCATGCATGTTTTTTTGTTAGCTTGAGTTCTAATTAACCCATGGTTCAAATCTTTGCTATGTCATGGAATGATATTCGCCAAAGTGGATGGTGTTAATGCCATTGCATGCTAAATATCAAGCTTGATAATGATACATGTGATGGGGATTGAGGACTCTTAGATTTTCTTTTAGCATTTTTGAATGAGATACTAAGTTCTTTGTTTAACCATGACCAAATTGAAACGGTATGGTGTTGTGGGTATTGCCATGGTATATCCATAAGTATGATTCATGCATGTTGCATGGTAGGTAAGATTTGAGCTTTGGATATGTGTTTATATTTGGATATAAGCAACTTGAGATTGCCCTTGCACCTACATGAATATATGTTTGCACATGATGTATTGGTATGACATATATACTATTTCAAGGTGTATATTTGCTTGTGATGATGTTTCTTATGAAGGAAATGATAGATGTGTATTGAGTTACAATATGGAATGTTAGTTAGTAAAATGTATGCTGTTTTTTGTGTGGTATTATGTATAATTGGCCTCAACATGAACATGCATATTCACCACATGAGGGAAATGGTGTGCATGCATTCGTTAGAGGCAAGCATATTGATGCCTATTCTTGGCTTAGAAAATCCGGCCAAGGAGAGTACTAACTAATGTGTTGAGTTGATTCATGATTTGTACATATGTGACTTTAATGTCTAATGAAAATATGTGGGCTAAGTACCTTGAATTCTCTTTCGATGCTCAAATGATAAAACCAATTTATTTGTTAAATTAAGCTCAAGAGCAAAGGGAGCTAAATTCGATAAGGGAAGGAAAAAGTCTCGAATAGCCGTAAATCGTTCGACCACGTCCGAGGTAAGTTTCGAGTAATGGAACTAAGATTATGATTTGATTAGATCATGCTCTTTTGTGTGGCTATTGAGCAAATTGCAAATGTGATAAGTGACTTGTGTTTGAATTTTGCTAATGAGAAGAAATGAATTTGTT